>NC_089594.1:67086294-67366294 GCF_019320115.1 Miscanthus floridulus
GTAGCTTCTGTACATGTTCTAGTATGGTTCAAAAATTTGAAACTTGAAATTTGAATAAATGTTTAATGTTCAAATATTCAGTCCATTAATTAATAAATGCAATTTCCATGATTTTTGTAGGCCACTGTATAATTCCAAAAATTATGAAATTTGTTTTGGTACACTAATTTGACATGAGGAAGCTTACATAAAATTTTGAGGTCATTTGGAACAAGTTCATGTTTGGGCTTATTTCCAAATTAATTCAAAAATAAATAAAAGCAAACCCTAAGTGTTTGATTAGTGTTGAATCATTTTTTGGTCATCATGTTTACATCATCATCATCTTAAAAGCATATGTTATCATTTTGTGTAGAACCCGAGAGTGAAACGATTCTAGTTGAGCAAGTTCTGGACGAATCCCCGGTTGTCACGGGATTCGATAATTGTGGTACTGATCTGGAACCTGAGATCGTCAAAGAAGGCAAGCCCCGGTTTATGCATTAAACCCTTACCTTGTTTACTTTGAGAAGTTTATCACCAATGTTACCTATTGCATTAAGTTGATTTATTTAAATGTTACCTACTTGATGAAGGCCACTCATTGTGGATCTTCTGAACGAGACACTTTGTAGTACTGGTCACATACTCCGGTAAGCCTACTTCGGCTAATCTGATACTAAGACGAATGCCCACGCACTGGGAGTGGAGAGATGGCGGTAGTAGCGTGTACCCTCATGGCTGGAATGTGGCCGGATTTGAGGTGTGCTGTGCTCTCGGGTGGCGTGGAGACGGCTTAGTATAGGAGGATCCGGTAGCGAGGTTGATATATGCAAGATTTAGTTCTACATATGTCGTGTGATAAGGAATCCCCAGCTGGGACTTGAATCAATTCGAATTGCCGATGCTCCACGGACATGGAAACTCGATTCATTACAGAAGCAATGCATGACTGGTGAATTACTAAAACATGAGAAAAAGAATGGAATGAGAAGGATTGGAATATGGGAAATGTACATTTAGTTTGAGATAATGAACAAAAAGGACTTAGGGGTAAAATTTGAAAATAGGATAAAAAATAGTAAGCTTTTGGCAAAGAACTTTTGAATCTTGCTACATCCTTACCTTGTCCCAACACCTGCATCTTTAAAGTCTTTCACCCCCTGTTACGTCGGGTTAGTCTTGTTGAGTACTTTTGTACTCAGGTTTTGTTAAACCTTGTTGCAGGTGAGTCGCATGCGTAGGCTTGTTTTGGTCCCTGCTGCATGTCTGTGTTTGAAGTCAATGACGATGAGGGGTGATGAATGGCCTTTGGACAAGGCACTAGTTTGTATGATAAATAAAGTTAATGTAATATTATCCTGCTACTATGGTTGTATGACACTTATGGTATTGTAAGTTTGAAAACAACTGGTTTGTAAACTATGTTATCTTAAGACTTTCGCTATCTTTTACTCTGATGTTTATATTTGAATAAACTGTTGTAATCTGCAATGTCTGTGATTGGGATCCTGTTTGAAAAGAGAATCGTGGATGATTCGGGTTTCCCGAGGACACCCGATAGACCTGTTGAGTTGTTGGGAACTCGTGTACGCTATCAAAGGTCTGCTAAGACAATGATAGGTGCATGTGGGCCCGATTCCTCAGGAGGTTCTGCCACATTGAGCTTCTTTAGCATCTTGGTGGTTTTTCTCACCATGAGAGCAAGACTTGCATCATCAACTTCATCATCACTTGAGCTCTCATACTCAAGTCTTGCTTTGCCCTTCTCTTGGCTAGATTTGAATGCTAAGTCCTTTTCTTTCTTCTTTATAGAGGATGAGCCATCTTGAGGTGTGATGTGCATGTACATCTCATGAGCATTGATCTTTCCCAAGATTTGTGTTGGTGTAGCGGTGGAAAGATCACCTTGATGAAGCATGGTTACAATATACCCATATTTGTTAATGGGGAGGACACTCAAGATCTTTCTTACAACATCGAATGGTTGCATTTGAGTGAGTCCAAGCCCATTGACTTCCTCTGCAAGAACATTCAAGCGTGAATATATTTCATTAGCACATTCTTTAGGAAGCATCTCAAAAGAGTTAAGCTTTTTCATGACAAGATGATAGGGTTCCTCATGCTCACTCTTTGTTCCCTCATGGAGTGCACAAACGTCTGACCATAGTGCATGGGCGTCTTTGTGGTTCCTCACCCAGTTAAACACATCTTTGCAAAGACCTCTAAAGATGGTGTTTCAAGCCTTTGCATTTCATTTCTCATAATTCACCTCATCACCTTGTAGGTTAGTACCATCCCGAGGTTTTGGGAAGCCTTGTGAGGAGGCTCTAAGTATTCCAACATCTAGAACTTCTAAGTACGCCTCCATGCGAATTTTCCAATATGGAAAATCATCCCCCTTAAAGATAGAAGGAGGTCCATCCCTATGAGACATCTTTCTCTAGGCGGTTAAGCCTAAATACATGAGCACGAGGCTCTGATACCAATTGAAAGGATCAAGATGCCCAAGAGGCCGGGTGAATTGGGCGAATTCTAAATTTCTTTGCAATAATTAAATCCTATTGTTTGCCCAATTAACCCCTTGTGCCTAGAAAGTATTTCTAAAGTTCTATCGCACAAAAAGTCTTACAACCTAAGTTCCAATCCTACTCTAGCATGGCAATTCTATGAATGTAAAGACAAGTATTGAATTGCTGAAAGTAAATGCTCAAAGTAAATGCTCAAAGTAATGAGAGAAGGAGCAACGTGGTGATGTTTTGCCAAGGTATCGGAGAGTCGCCACTCCCCACTATTCTTCGTTGGAGCACCCGCACAAGGGTGTAGCTCCCCCTTGATCCTCGCAAGGATTAAGTGCTCTCTACGGGTTGATTATTCAACACTCTATCGCGGTGAATCACCCATAACCGCTCACAACTTGAGTTGGGTCATCCACAAGCTCCGCTGGATGATCACCAAGCTCGCAATCACCACCAAGCCATCTAGGTGATGGCGATCACCAAGAGTAACAAGCACGAACTCTCACTTGACCACGACAATCCTAATGAGAAGGGTGGATACACACTTTGCTACTCTTGATCTCACTAATGAGGGCTCTCTTTGGGATTCTCAAATCTTAATCACCTCACTAGGACCTTGCTCTTCTTGGCACTCTCAAAGGTGTTTCTTAGCTGATGAAATAAGCAAAAGTACCCCCACACACGAATGGAGGAAGTATTTATAATATGGGCTAAAAAACAAACCGTTATGTGCCTCTATAGGGTGACCGGACGCTCCGGTCATGTTGACCAGACGCGTCGGTCAGTTCACCCCAAACTCTAGTGTTTAAAGTGTGATCGGACACTGGCCAATGTTCGGTCAGCACTGACCGGACATGTCCGGTCGAGATTTTCCCTCTCTGGAATCTTACTGGAGTCAACCGAACGCTGGCCCTCAGCGTCTGGTCACTTCTAGATGACTTCACTTTGATCAAATGAACTGACCGGACTCTGCGCCAGTGTCTGGTCACACCGAAGCTAGCGTCCGATCAGTATTTGACCCTCCATTCACTTTCAACTTTCGAACGTACATGAATGAAGTTTGCTCCAATGGATCTAAGGGCTTTTTAGGAGCTACCTAGTGCTAGGTTTAGCAAGTGTGCACCACACCTAACCCACTAGACCTCACCTAGGTCAAGCTACCCGTCCATACCCCCCTTAATAGTATGGCCAAAGGAAAAACAAAGTCCTAAACTACTCTAAGTGTCTCTTCAACACCAAATGACACTTAGAACTAGTCCATCCTTAACCTTGTCGTCCATCCTTTGAAAACTGAAACAATTTCCATCGTAGGGGCATGACCACCATGATAGCCTAATCGATCTCCATTACCATGACCTAACTTAATTGCCTCTGCAAAACACACGTTAGTCATAGTAATCATGTATTGTCATTAATCACCAAAACCCAACTAGGGGCCTAGATGCTTTCACGGGTGTATTGCTATGAAGGATGAGATTGAGCACTAAATCACTACAATGCTCAACTCCAGCATTGTGAAACCTAGTCAAAGCCCCTTCTCCTCTTCTATACTCCTTATCAAGAACAAGGACGGGACATACCAGTTTTGCATGGATTTCAGGCATCTCGACGCCATCACAGTAAAGGCAAAGTACCTAGTGCTGGTGATCGAGGAACTTTTGGATGAGCTGCATGGGGCATCCTGGTTTTCAAGCTTGGACTTGACAGTAGGATATCATCAAATTCGCCTAAAGCTGGGTGAAGAACCTAAAATGGCATTCCAAACTCATACAGGACAGTATGAATTCTGCGTGATGGCGTTTGGATTGACTAGAGCACCAGCTATGTTCCTGAAGGCCATGAACATCACATTGGGGCCATTACTGCGCAAGTGCATGCTAGTATTCTTTGATGATATCTTGATATTCAGTCGGACTTTGGAAGAACATATTAAACATGTATGCCTACTGCTGCAACGGGATAGATGGCAAGTTAAATTCTCCAAGTGTGTCTTCACTCAGCGATAGTTGCATTATCTAGGACATATTATCTCTGCACAAGGAGTTGCCACTGATCTGAACAAAGTGTAGGCAGTGTTGCAATGGCCAACTCCTACCTCTATCAAGGAATTGACAAGCTTCTTGGGATTGGTGGGCTATTACCGTTGCTTCGTGAGCCATTTTGGTATGCACGAAATCGGAGCTAAGGTCAAAGCTTTCTTGAGGGCCGAAAATCAGTGAGGGGCACGATTCGTGTGGACTAAGGTTCAGGAGCAATCATTTTTACCCTCAAGAAAGCTCTGACCTCAGCTCCGGTTTTGGCCATGCCCAACTTTTCCAAGCCCTTCATCATCGAGACTAATGCTAGTGGAACTGGTGTCGGTGCAGTATTGATGCAACAGGGCCATCCTCTGGCATTCCTGAGTAAATCTCTGAGTCCTCGTTTATAGGGCCTGTCCACTTATGAAAAAGAGTATCTGGCAATTCTAATGGCCATTGAGCAATGGCACAGTTACCTACAGCTGGCTGAATTTCAGATCCTGACTGATCACAAGAGCTTAGTACAGTTGGAAGAACAACGTCTTCATACTCCATGGCAGCAAAAGGTTTATACTCGGCTCCTTGGCCTACAATATCGCATTGTGTACAAGAAAGGCATTGATAATGGAGCGGCCGATGCTTTGTCATGAGTTCTAGTAGTGCAATGTGCTGCCATGTCTGTCTGTCAACTAGCATGGTTGCTTGAAGTACTGCAGTCTTATGACAGTGACCCTATGACTCAAGAATTGTTGGCAAAGCTCTCAGATACCTCTGTGTCTACACCTAATTAGACTCTACAAGATGTTCTTATTTGTTACAAGGGCCGTATATGGGTTGGGAATGATGTTGCCTTACGTCTAAAATTATTGCAAGCATTGCATGCTAGCGTGGTTGGAGGACACAGTGGGGTACCAGTCACTTACCGATGCATTAAGCAGCATTTTTATTGGCCTGGTTTGAAGGCCGTAGTGTGTGCCTTTGTTGCTGAGTGCCAAATATGCTAGCAGATGAAGCCCGACCTCAGCAAGCTTCTGGGACTTCTTCAACCAGTGCCCAAACATGACTGGAAGGTGTTATCTTTGGATTTTGTGGAGGGATTGCCTATGTCTGAAGGGTGCAACTGCATTCTAGTGATCGTGGATCTCTTCAACAAGTATGCCCATTTTTTGAGTCTGCATCACCCCTTCACCGCTGCTACAGTTGCCAAGCTTTTCATTTCTCAGGTCTATCGCCTTCATGGTATGCCTACTACCCTGGTCTCTAATCGCGATAAGATTTTCACCAGTGCTCTATGGCGTGAATTGTTCAAGTTGGCCAAGGTAGAGCTTCACATGAGTACTGCCTACCACCCTCAATCAAACGAGCAGACCGAGCAGGTAAATTAATGTTTGGAGACCTTCTTGCGTTGCTATGTTCATGCTTGTCCCAAACAATGGCATCAGTGGCTTGACTTAGCCAAGTTTTGGTACAACACGAGTTGGCATTCGGCACTGGGGCAATCTCCTTTTGAGGTGCTTTATGGATATGCTCCTACCCATTTTGGCATTAGTTCCATGGATGAGCAGCCTATTACTAACATTGCTAGTTGGCTGCATGATCGAGCTGATGTCTGCAATTATACACCAGCATTTGCTCTGCGCCAAACAGTGTATGAAACATGCTGCTGATAGTCATCATTCAGAATGCTAGTTTCAAGTTGATGATTGGGTCTTCCTCAAGCTTCAACTCTATGTGCAAACATCAGTTACTGATAGAAGCAGTCAGAAGCTAGCTTTCAAGTTCTTTGGACCTTACAAGGTGCTGGAATGTGTTGGCTCGGTCGCTTACACGCTTGAGCTCCCACCGTCATCTATGGTGCATCCAGTCTTCCATGTTTCGCAGCTAAAAAAGGCGGTGGGTGCTCACCACACTGTCACTACAACTCTACCTCCGACGTCTGCTCAATGGAGCATCCCTAAGCACATCCTCCTACGCCATCTGGTGGCACATGGTAAGAAGTTCATTCAGCAGGGTCTTATTCAGTGGTCTAACATGCCAGTTTCTTTAGCCACTTGGGAAGACCTAGAGTATCTGCATCAGTAGTTTCCTCGCACCATTTTGTGGCTGCAACATGGCCCGCAAGGGAGGGGGAATGTCAGCACTACACCAGCTGACACTGATCAGGCATAGAGCTCGGCTTTAGCAAAACCTGACCATTGTCCGACAGCTGGAGCACTGGCTTCAGATGGGCCATAGGAAGACCGGCCGAAGAGGTCCAGGACTGGCAACCCACGCTACATCGGGCCAAAATGGATATCCATGTGACCCAGCAACAGAGGGCATGTGTGCCGCTGCTTCTGAAGGTGTGTGGTGTGTTTTGCTATATAGGCTAGCACCTTCTTGTGGAAGGCGTCATCATTGATGATTGTAATGAACAAGCTATCCTACTACTAACAACTCATATGTTCCTGCCCAACTGCTGGCTTCCCTTCTCCAATTTTGTTTCCTCTGTTCTTCCCAATCTACTGCTAACAAACAGCAAGGAAGAGAAGGGGCGTGCATACCCGGTGGGTGCTAGTCGCCAGCGTTGGCAACCGGATCTGGCGTCACTGCCTCTGAAGACCTCTGTCGCTTGCTGATGTCGGCGTCTTGGCAACAAGGGCTCCTCCTCCCACCACCACCTTCGGTAGAACCCTCCAAGCCACCGTTGCCGCATGCCTTATCTCCTCGGGCGCTCACGACGACAGTTGGGCGGCGACGTGGCACTAGGCGAGAGTGACGGGAGACGAGTGCAGACAAAAGGAGTGCTTTTCTCTATGGAGACTGAGGAGGGCTGGTGTCCTGTCTGGGGAGCGGCGGCCTGCTGTCGGCGGCGTGGCATTGCGGAGGGGCGGCGTAGGGGAGGAGAGATTACGGCGCGATGAATTGGCTACGACGAGGCCATGAAAGCAAGGGACGACGGTGAGGCATGAGGCTGACGATCAGTGAGGCCACAAGGGTCTAAATCTCATGATGTAACTTGTTGCTTTACTTCTTGTTCAATCCCAACTAGAGCTGGGACTCGGGCCATGCCATTTGAGAGCAGGCCCTAGCATGATCTTTTAGCTCGCCCAAATCACCAAATGCACAGCTTGGCATAAAAAATTCGAGTCGTGTCTAGGATCTTGGTATGTTTGGCAGCATAGTACGACCCGTATTTTGGTATGTGCAAGGCCGGCACAGTACAAAAATAACATGTAAGCATATCTACAATGCTATGATGCAATGTTTTAGTATTTACTATATTACCTTTTATCTAATTCTTAGCTGGATTATAAAAATCCGTCAAAGTTTTCATATAAATGTATGTAAAATATATTTTTTCTCTGTTACAAGTGGACAAAGAAAACAAACAAAGATATTTTCAGATCTGGGACAACATGACAGGAATGTGTGCCAGTGCCATGTGTCGTGCTTTGTCCCGAAGTAAAAACTTGTCGGCACGACCCGACATGCCTTACGTGCCTATAGGTCACAAAACACAAGCCATGTTTGGCGGCATAGTACGACCCGTATTTTGGTATGTGCAAGGCCGGCATGGTACAAAAATAACATGTAAGCATATCTACAATGCTATGATGCAATGTTTTAGTATTTACTATATTACCTTTTATCTAATTCTTAGCTGGATTATAAAAATCCCTCAAAGTTTTCATATAAATGTATGTAAAATATATTTTTTCTATGTTACAAGTGGACAAAGAAAATAAACAAAGATATTTTCAGAGCTAGGCCAACATGACACAAATGTGTGCCAGTGCCATGTGTCGTGCTTTGTGCCGAAGTAAAAACTTGTCGGCATGACCCGACATGCCTTACATGCCTACGGGTCACAAAACACAAGCCATGCCAGCACAACCCAAGTTCTACCTCTAATCCCAACATTCAACTATATATTCGTTGTTTATGTTTCTAGACCATAATATATACTTAGCTTGCTTAGACAAGTAGAAGTTGAGCATGTGATGAGTTTCTCACTGTTCGCGTGAGGTTACGAGTTGCTTGCTTAGTAACGAATTGACAAGAGCTCATGTTTGCCGGATGGAGGGCTCCGGACATACGTGGGCTTCGATTTTTTTTTTTTTTTGAATTAGTAAATATGTCCGTGCGATTTTTTTTTAGAATTAGTAATTATGTCCGTGCGTTGCAATGGGAAAGAAATAAATGCTTGTACGTGAGAGTTATGTTAAAAAAGGAAAAATCATTTATTTGTGTAAATATAATGTTACAATTTGTTCACATAATTTCAAGGGACAGCAGGTCGAACACGTTGCTGCTTTCAATTTATTTAGGATTGGTTCGTACCAGTGTCCCAAAGTTCCCGATACGAAGGGTACGAGAAACAAGTAGGTGAATCGAAAATTTTAAGTCCCCAATTCGTGAGAGTTTATCTCTTCGGGAGGATTGATTCGAAGAGTGGGAAATGGTCCCTAGATAATTTGGACAATATACCTAGAACGTAGCTATAAAATGAGAACATGATTTCGATATATTTATTTACAAAAATATTTATTAGTACTATAATTTTAGATTGCACGGGCTCCCTAAAAAGTAGATTGCATCGAGAATACTAATGCTAATCGTTTATAGATTTGATAAGAAAATACGAATGCATTCTAGCGTTTGGGTTGCAGGTCTATTTGCATTGACTATCTCACTATTAGGACATGGCTCATCGGACTCTAGGCCCATTTGATTGTCAATTGTAGGCCCATTTCTCTCCTCTCCTATCGACTCTACTCATTCATCCGACGCATAAAGTATGGAGCTATCATATAGGAGAAACCAGAGCGTCGCTGCCCTTCGCCAGCACTGCACCGCTCCACCACCAATGTCCGGCTCCAGCGCCGCCCGCCGCCGCCCCTGGCCCTAGCGCCGCGTCGCGCAGCCACCCGAGCACGACGGCGTGCAGCAGAAACCAGTGCCGCACAGATGTGAAGCTTCAGAGGAACCTGCGCTCAACGCCGCGCCGCGAATCTCTGCAGCTCCACTGCGTCGCGATTGCCGTATGCATCCTCTTGATGATCCGGTGTGCTTTGGAACATCATCCCAACTTGCGTCCCCATCATCAATCCATCGATGTGCCGCATCGGGAGACCTGTCCACGCATCGGGAGAGTTGTCCGTGATGGATTCGATTTGGAAAAATCTTTGACGGCTGAAGTTGATCCGTTTTCGTGTCTAACTCATCGTCAAACCACCGTCTAGTTAGGGGAGGCCCGGAAAAAAGAAAAAATCCATGAAAAGAAAAAGGACTAAAACATGGAAACGAAAAAACGTAAACTGTAACCGAGTCATTGTCTTAGTTGCACGAAACATTTCCATACGTTACAACGGGAAGTATAGTTTATTGTACAAGACAGACTACTCTGGTTTCTGCCTTTCTGGACGGCTTGCAACCCGATCATGTTAAGTGTTCCAAATCCTCTTACAATTGAATATTATATAGTACGTAGACATGCATTGCTCTAACTCATATGGACATAGGAGGATTAGAGATTGAACTAATGATATCATGCGTTCCAAATTTCCATGGTAATCCCAACGTTTTAAATGTTCAAGAAGCTAATGTAGTCACCATCCTTCCATGGATGAACGGGGCATTTATATATTTACTATTATTATGGATGACATCTTACACTATGTTATTGACACATGAGTCACTGACATGGTACTTTTTATACCACTCACATCATAATAACGGTAAATATGTAAATAATCCCGAATAAACGTTTGAAAAGCAACGTACTATAGGAGTATACTCCTCCCGCTCACTGCTCAGCGCGGCCAAGTTAATGATGGTAATGTAGTCACCATCCTTCCACGGATGAACGGGGCATTTATATATTTATCATTATTACGGATGACATCTTACACTGTGTCATTAACACATGAGTCACTGATATAGTATTTTTTATACCACTCACATCATAATGATGGTAAATATGTAAATAATCCCGGATGAACGCTTGAAAAGCAACTCTGCTCAATACATGAGTCACTGACATGATACTTTTTATATCACTCACGTTGTAATGATGATAAATATGTAAATAATTCCGTATGAACGCTTGAAAAGCAACGTACTGTAGGAGTATACTCCTCCCGCTCACTGCTCAGCACGGAAAAGTGTTCAATCGGCTGCGCTGCCCACACCCGACCCCATGGCACCTCGTCACGGCTACATACGCCAGTGGAGGAACGGATCCTAACACATCGTCACGCAACCAATCACAACGCCACATTGCAGGTGATCCCAGCCGTCTGTTTCAGACTTGTCTTCGTCTATATTTTCTGGTCTTCCCCTTTCCCTGTGTTCAGCCGCTAGCCCAGTCTTACAGTTGTTTCCAACTCTCTCCCTTCTTTCTTCTATCTGGTAAATCTCTCACTTGGAGATCTCATCGAGCGTCGATGAGAGCTGCTGGAGAGGGGCAGCGTCGCAGCAAGCGACGGCCTGAGTTGGGCCCGATCCATGTCGGCGAGGAGACAGATCTTTATATCGGTTCCCGTATGCATCCGCGATTTATCCGCCTCGTGAACAGAGTGAGGGCGGCATGGGGTTTTCCTTGGAGAAGGACCTGCCATCTCTATGATTTTTTGTGATTTATGCGGGATGCAAGCAGTAGCCACGTTTTGTATAGGAGACAGTAAAATCCGCAATTTTTTGATTCGATTCACAGCTTTAGTCGATTTCTCCTTGTGTTCTCTCTTTTTCTGCGTTGTGCATGTTGATGTTCTTTTGGTCTGAGGATGGGGATTACTATCATGGATTTATGGTGCATGGATTCGGTTGCACACGGGGACACCAGATCAAACAACAGAGCAACGGACTGCAGCAAGTTTGATTCGATTTGGTCTGATATCATCGGCAGTGTCCGTCCTTGGCTTCTTCATCGCCGTAGACTCTGTCTCCAACTCTTTAAGAGGCCGTGGCGGAGGGGAGCCACACCTCGTTCGTCTTGGCGTCGGACTGGTATACGCGGTACAGAGGAAAGACGGCGACGAACTGCTACATCTGAGCACCGGCGGCGCTGCATACAGGGGATCGGCGGCAAGGTCGTACGTAGGAGCGGCGGTGGCGCTGGCAGAGCTGAGCGACGGCGGCGTTGCCGCGCTGGAGGCGCTGCTGCCTGCCGTACGGGAGTCGGGAGCAACGGCGACGCAGGGAGACGGAACGGGTGCTTGGGCTATACAAGGGGAGTGGAGGCGAGATGAGTGGGCTCACGGTTGGGCCACAAAAAAATGGGTCAGACTGGAGGCGTGCCCGTGCAGGGAGACGGGGAGCGGCTGTGGAAAATAGTGATTGGGCCGTTGGGCCAAGAGAATGGACCGGACGAAAATTAGGGTGGAGAGAAATTTTGTCTTTTTAATATATTAGACTAGGTTCGTGCCCGTGCGTTGCTACGGGATAATTAACATTTTATACTAAAAGCACACGGATCGTACGATAAGATAACAATACTGTAAAATTAAATACCAACGTTAAAGTGACATTTAATCTAAAAAGCAAAATTTGTGAAATTAAATACCAACATTAAAGCGGGCGGTCAAGGTTTTGTTTCGCACGAAGGGAGCGAGCACGAGCGATGATTAAATGTCACTTTAACGTTGGTATTTAATTTTATAGTATCGTTATCTTATCGTGCGATCTGTATTTTTTCAGTATAAAATGTTAACTATCCCGTAACCACGCACGGCACGAACCACCTAGTTACATAAAAAAACATGAAACTACATGTACATATCAAAAGAAAAGTGTCCCATGAAACTACATTCCTACAGCTCGTCAGGGCAAAGCTATTTCTACATGAGTGCACACACAGTTCGGCACTCATCAGCTCATACTTCAGTAGATTGCCATAAGAACACACTGCAGAAAGAAACAGGCGCGATCTGATCCGCCATCCGAGTGAGTCTGAAGGTGAAGATGGGCAGGGGAGCTTGTCCATCAGACGGCCACACCTGCAGGTCACGCGCACCACCACCTTGGCACCAGTGCAGGTCACGCTGGACACTTCCACCTCTCGCTCCTTAGCATTCAGCTCTCAACAATACAGATAGGTTGCCAAGTACAAGCCAATGAAGCTAAAGAAATGAACAGCGGCAGTAACAATTCTCTGGAGTAATACAAGAAATGTTCTGCGTGCAGTTAAGATTTCTGGATTGGAATTGGAGTTAACAACCTTTGCACTTAAAGTTTCATGAAAGAAATTTGGCACAGGTTTATCACTTATTTCACACAAAGGAGATCATCAGTTTCAGAAAATTTAGCACATGATAAAAGAAACAGCGGCGAGGAGAGAAATCAAGAAATGCGGGGTGCATTGTTTGAGGAGTTATTGTCTTCCTTCACCTGCATCGATGAATTTTCTGAACCAAGATACAAACCTCTGCCAGGAGATGATGACTTAAAACAATCATACAGCATATGCAAAGAATGGATCACAACATATCTTAACGGAATGAACACAATCTGTTTGAGATGCAAGACCAAGGGCAAGGTCCCGAGGAAGCCCAGCAGCAATTCCACCATCAGTCATGGCCTCTATTTTCAGTTTCACATACAAAAAGAGGCGCATACCTCAAGCCAGTTTAGCATCAAAATATTTATCTTTAGGAGATCAAAACTTTTCCAATGGCACTGAATAATCTTCTTACACAGTTTTCATCATTATGAGTAGTCATATCTCCCAAACACATGACTGAGAAGTAACCACATTGACCAGCAACCAAAGCTTCTTTTGAGAAGTAACCATATGGCAACAGATGATGATTGCAACAGCCAATTAGACACACGTAAACATTCATCCAAAATGGAAATTTAACCGTTGAAAACTTGAGATGACAATGCATTGAGGATAACTACCTTGAGAAACTCCCCAATCAGTTGAGCAGCACCGTGCCCGTGCGCCCGTCGTCGCCCACCAGCGATCACGTAGAATCTATTTACTGAACCAAATCTAACATGCAGGGAAGAGATCAAAACAACGACAGTATGTTTTGCTAAAGACATATTTTTAATACATTGGACATGTCACCATAAGATAATTCGAGCAACCTAAGAGACTAAGGATGACTGAATGAGAAATTAAAAGGTTCAGTAAATAGATAGTATAGGATGTACTGTTTGACTTTCCAACAGTATTTTGGTTAGCTAATAAGAGAGCCGTTACTATACTTATCACGTCAATGGATATTATGAGGAAAAATGACAAGCTGTACTGCTATTGAGCCCAATTGATATGTCTTGTTGTCTGGTTACAATCAAAATGTGCTCTCAAACAAGCATATGAATTCAAATTTGTGGAATCAAAATTCTTCCTGAATGTACCAACGCAGCAGCTCGCACTCAGCGATGCCTTCCCCAGCCTGCACCAGTGGAGGCCAGCGCAACAGCAGCATCAATCAACGAGATATATAGAGAGAAAAAAAAATCAACCTGCAGAAAAGGAGCACACGAACCTTTGGCATGGAGTCACGGCGACCGAATCCAGATGCAGGAGGTCGACCTCCGGGTTGACTGCGCCGCCGGGTGCGGCATCGCCGAGATCATTCCACGCCGAGGACGCCCTGCAGCGCGAGACGGGGAAGAGCGGGGCAGCGGCAGCGCGGCCACGGCGCCGGCGCGGGGTCAGTCGGGACAGGGCAGCAAGTCGGTTCCGCTCCAGATGCGGGAGGTCGACCTCCGCGTCGACTGCGCCACCGGGCGCACCACCGCCGAGATGTCCATGCTGCGGCGCCGGCGTGGGATTTGGAGCGGAGGACTGATTGTGGAGCCAGACGTGGGGGAGCAAGGGAGGGAGACCGGGGAAACCGCGTGCACCCCCGGCGGTGAGATTAGGGCTGTCTCGCGTGCGGAAGGTTTTGTTTCGCACCAGGGAGCGGGGACGAGCGATATTTGTTTCGCACGCCTATCAACGATTCTGTTATGAATTTTTTAGTTGTAGAGAAACAAAGTGGACCATTAGGCAGAATCAACTGGGGAGAGTAATGTTAAGTCTAGCAGATTCATTAATTCAAATGGCAACCAAGACCTTTTTTATGCGGAGTTATTCCTGATTACCAAAACAGAGGAATGAAGCACACCTTTCTAACATATTCTTGCAATCGCAGCAATGCATGAGAATTGTTACATAATTCTTGATTACACATTTAAATGAAACAAAGTGTAAACAGTTTTAAGAATATATGGGGGTAGGTTAGAGGCATTATAAATTTATATAGTGCTGCTCCAGGGCTGCTAATAAAACTCAATCATTCCCAGATTTGTAGCAGTACAAATGTCTAGAAGGTCAGGTGGACTGCGAGGTGCGTGGAAATCCAAAGGAAAAGAAAAGGAAACAGAAGCATATTCTAGTCTGATAAATAGCACACAACTTACTACCTGAAAGATGTGTACAGATATCCATGATCATATCAAATAGCTCGAGAGCGGGATCAGTCAGTTCATTGCTGGGCATGAAGATTGTACTTACCAAAGCTATCCAAAGGAGCAGAAGGTTTATTGACTGTGGTTCACAACAAATCGCTGAACAACCCCATGTGAACTGTCAGCGATTAGTGTGAGGCAGCCTTTTTTTTCTGTCCTGAATGTCCTTATCGCCTATGGAATACAGGGAGCTGTAGTTGTTTGGATCGAAAACTCTGTAATTACTGCAAAGAAGAAGCAAGTAAGCAATGCATATGTTAAATGCCATATTGTTGAGCAAGAATGTTTAGTTTGAAATAAGAGAAATATCATGATAAGCCAACTGGACACCCTATATTTTGTGCTCCAGTGATGTAGGCCATGGATGTATAACAAATGATTCCCTGCACCAAAACTCATCTATAAACATGAAAAATCCTCTCTTGCACCATGGATGTTAATATGACACCCTATCTTAAAGTTGAGTTTTAGTTAGAGTTGCAGCAGGCATTCAGTTGATAAATCAGGAAAACAAATTGGTTACAGTACAATTGTTTGCAATTGTTTAGATCCTACAGCATGAGTCCCGGAGCAGTGCACGGTGAAAGTTTTCATCCACACACACGACTCAAAACCCCATCTCACTATTTCAATAATAAAAAGAACTTGTTTATTACTTACCACAGGTGGCCACTTTGGGAAATTTGACTTGTAATCAGGTAGCGAAGCAATGCCTGGCCAAGTTTCTTCATTTGGAGTGCCCAAAATGCTGCATTAATAGAAGAGAATGCACAACCCATATAAGAATTTTTTTTTCTGCAACATGAAACAGACTAATAAAATGATGACAGGTTCAAAAGGAAAGGAGCAGATACGGAGCATCATGTTAACGGTTCTTTCATATAAATGCTAGCCCAGATGAGATATTTTGGACACTGGAGCACTGATTCATCTCATCAACGAGCAGCAACACAACCACCACTACAGAACTTCTTAGGGTGAGTTTAAGGGCCTTTTAGTCGAACGCCTTACCTGCAGACCGTGAGTTGAGCAGGCTAGTGCATAAAACATATCCTTAATCGGCTCCGGTCGAGCAAATACAGATTCAAGTACAATCCAACATGCCTAGCTGGCTAGCTCGTACAATCAAGGAACAAGCACCACCATCCTCTCTAAGCAGCAGCAACCTGCTCTTAAGGTCTGCCTCATCTACCTAGATGCCTCTGCCCACCTAAGAACTGTGATAGCACACCTCCTGCCCCAAGCATGTGACGATGATTTTCCAGAAATTTTGCAGGAGCTGCGTGCGGTCGAGCGGGCGACTGCTGCCGAGCAGAAACTCAACGCGGCGAAGGCCCACCTGGCAGAGACTGAGGTGGCGCTTAGGAAGTCTCTAGAGGCTCTGAAAGCGGAGTGGAAGGCCCGGTCGGACACCGAGCGAGAGGTCATCGCGCTCCGAGGGCAGATGCTCGAGGTAGAGGAGTCTCGAGAGGGTGACCAGTCAAGAGGAAGGGCTTTCCATTTTCGAAAGCGTCCGCCTTGGTACGTACCTGTTCTGCCCTCAGCTGATGCCTTGAATTTTTCTTTTCCTTGCTCCTGAATTTATTGTCCGTTTCCAGAACTGGGTGGAAAGATCGGCTCTCTAGAGCAAGAGCTGGAGACGGTCAAAGCAGCGGTCAGTTACGACGCGGAGGCGCTAGCCCAATCCCTTGAGGAGCGACGCGCTCTCGAGGGAGAGCTCGACCAGCTTCGCAACATTGCGCAGGTGGTGGTCTCGAAGGTGTTCAGGTCGAGACCGAGCACCAGTATGCCCGCTGTCCAACTGGCGGAGGTCCCGAATGAAGTTCAGGCGCTCATCTCCAATGGCATGTTCTACGGGACATCGGGGGTGCTGACCTCAGTGGCCACCCACTACCTTGATCTGGACTTCGCGGCCATCTGCAGAGGATATGTCGATGCGTGGAGCGCAGACGAGATCCATGCGCTATGGGAAAGTTTGGTGCCGCATGTACAGGTGGTCGCTGAGCAGGTCATCGTGCAGTGGGTGATGGAGGCTTGCCGTTCGACCGTGGCCGCAGATGTGTGCCGGGAAGACGTCGTCCAGCCTGCGGAGGCAGCGGAGGCCGGGTCAGAGGCGAGCGTCGTCCCGCCCCCAACCGAGTCGAACGTCGTCCCGACCATAGCCGAGCCGAGCATCGTTGTCCCAACCACAACCGAGCTGCCTTCGTCCTCACCAACCGCACCGTCAACTAACACAGCCAGGGGCCACAATAGAGTTAGAGTAGAAATAGTCAGTTTATGTAAAAGATGAATTCATGGGGGAGCCCCATGTGAACAGTTTTACATTCATGAATATTTTAAGTTTGTTTTTTATGAAATCACTCGTGAGAGAAAGCTTGTCCCGTCCACCCTTATTTTTATCCTTGCATAGCTTTGTTTTTTGTCCTTTCTTTTTCACACCTGCCCATTGACCCATAGGATGCAACCTTAAGAACCCGGGCGTGGCCCGCGAGGCTCAGTTGCTCGTAACCGTAGGTCGTGGTGGGGTGTGGTCGGTTGAGAGGCTAAAGCGCAAGTTACGTAGGGTAATCAAAAGAACGGGATGCCTTTTCGTTTGGGCGATGCCCTTTTGTTTGGGCGAAAAGTGTTACTACATGATAGTAAAAAATGATACTAAAAAAGGGGTTGGTATCCACCCCTGTGGAGCCCCTGAGTGACCTAGGCCGAGAGTGCTCGGGCTGGGACGCTGTAGGAGCAAGCATTGAATGCAAATAAATGGTAAGACCGAGCTTTAGGGAAAGAAACGACGTAACTGTTTGATGTTCCATATGTTTGGTGAGAACATTGCCGTTGTCATCCTTCACCCGGTAGGCGCCTAGTTGGATCACCTCGGCCACTGCGTATGGTCCTTCTCATGGTGGAGAGAGCTTATGTTTGTCCTTGGTTAACTGGGTCCTTTGGAGTATGAGATCACCGACCTCGAGGATCCTCCCCTTGATTTTTCTTTCATGGTACCTACGGAGAGTTTGCTGGTAACGAGCGGAGTGGATGACGGTCATCTCACGAGCCTCCTCGAGCAGGTCGACTGTGTCTTGCTGAGCCTCCATGGCTCAGTCTCGGTTGAAGGCCTTTACTCTTGGGTCAGAGTGGGCATTCGGTTTAAACCGACGAATCAGTTCGGTTTGTTCGGTTGCTGTAAACTTCGGTTTCCATAGATCAACAACCGATCGGTTTGCCATAGAATAAAAAACCGATGAGTTCGGTGTCGGTTTCGTCGGTTCGGTTTTTCGGTTCTACCGAACCAACCGAGGCGAGCATAGAGGAACAAATCAACAGAGAGAACGGAGAACGGGAGAAGAACAAATCGACAAGGAAAGGTCGCAGATGTTGCACGCTCCGCTGCCCGCATCAGCGAAATCCTGCTCGGCAGCTCTCGGCTTTGAGCTTCGAGCTCTCCGATTCGCCTCCCAGGTGCCGCCGCCCGCCGCGCCGCTGCTCACGCCACCACCGATTCGCCTAGCCTAGCGAGCTGCTGCCGTCGGCCTCGACTGCTGATTCACCGGAAGCGGCCCACCGCTGCCGCGTGCCACCACCACTCGCCGATGCACGCGCGCCGCCCGCAGCTGCTGCCGGAGCCGATGCGCGGTTTCCCCCCGCAGCCGCTACCGCCCCGATGCGCACTCACCGACCGGCCACAGTAGCCGCCGCAGCTAGGATGCGAGCAGGCCGCCGCTGGGAAGTGCGTGGCCCACCGCCGTCGTGCGCGCGGTCACGCCTTGCGCAAGCTCCCGCCGCCACTGTGCCGCTAGGAGCCTAGGATTGGGATGGGATACAGGATAGGTAGGATAGCCTGAGTATTTATTTGGGGCGCTAGTTGGGCTGAAGGATAGAAGGGAGGGCGTCAGCGATTGTTTCTGGCTTTCTGCGATTCAGGCATCCTACGATGCAAACCTCGGTTGTTCGGTTCGGTTCGACGCAGGAATCGAAGCCAACACCGATCACCAAATTGTCTGAAAGCAGAAACCAAAATCGAACCGAAAAACCGAAAAACCAAGAGTTCGGTTTAGTTTCGGTTCGGTTCGGTTCGGTGTTCGGTTTTCGGTGGAAATGTGCCCAGGCTGACTCTTGGGGCACCGTGATCGAGGTCGGATGGCAACACTACTTTGGCTCCATATGCCAGGAAGAAAGGGGTGAACCCCGTGGACCGGTTTGGGGTCGTTCTTAGGCTCCAGAGGATCACTAGGGCCTCTGCAACCCATCGCCCGACATACTTTTTGAGCCGGTCAAAAATGCGGGGCTTGAGTCCTTGGAGGACCATGCCATTGGCCCGCTTGACTTGACCGTTAGTATGCGGGTGTCCGACCGAGGCCCAATCTATCTTGATGCCATATTCGTCACAGAAGTCTAGGAACTTCTTCCCGGTGAAGTTTGTTCCGTGGTTGGTGATGATATAGTTAGGGACAGCACCAATAGATGATGTCGAGGAAGAACTTGACTATCTCTTCTGAGCGGATATTGGTGATGGGCTTCGCCTCTATCCACTTGATGAACTTTTCCACCACCATGAGTAGGTGAGTGAAGCCACTCGGGGCCTTTTTGAGGGGTCTGACCATGTCGAGGCCCCAGACCGCGAATGGTCAGGTGATGGGGATGGTCTAAAGCTCCTACGCTGGCAAGTGAGTTTGTCGAGCATTGACTGGCATCCTTCACACCTGTGGGCCACCTCCTCTGCATCTCATAGCGTAGTGGGCCAATAAAAACCTTCGCAAAAGGCTTTCCCGACTAGTGACCTTCGAGATGCGTGATGTCCACAGATTCTGGCATGGACTTTGAGGAGAAGTTGTTTCCCTTGGTCGATCAGGATGCACTTCATGAGCACTCTTGACGGACTTCGCTTGTAAAGTTCATTACTAATGGCGACGAATGTCTTGGCACATCGAGCGATTCATCACGCTTTAGTCCTTTCTGGTGGGAGAACCTCCTCGAGGAGGTGGGGCGAGCTATGGTGCTCTCCAGTCGGTCGGATCGAGTGCCATCACGACGATGTCACCAGGTGACGTTGCCATGGAGGCACCAAGGTTAGAGGCCCCGAGCACTCGGTCGGGGTCGGGGCATGTCGGGGGGTTAGAGCCCCTGAGTGCTAGATTGGTGTTGGAGTGCATTTGGGTCGGATCCTCTCGGATGCGGGTAGACGGCTCATGGAGGTCGTTTAAAAAGACCCCGTCGGCGGGCGGTTTTTGTCTAGCCGCCAATTTTGTGAGGAAGTCGGCGGCGTCATTGTCCTTTCGAGGGACATGGTGTAGTTTGATCCCTCGAAACTTGTCCTCGAGCTTGCGCACCTCCTAGCAATACGCTAACGTGAGAGGGCTCTTACAGGAGGACTCCTTTATGACTTGGTCGATGACCAACTCTAAGTCACTATGGACATACAGCCACGTGGTGCCGAGCTCAACGGTGATGCGCAGTCCATTGATGTGGGCATCGTACTTCGTGGCATTGTTCGAGGCTAAAAAATGGAGACGGATCCCGTAGCGGAGCCTGCTCCCATCTAGGGAGATTAGAACTACTCTAGCCCCTGAGTCGAGTGCCATGACTGACCTGTCGAAGTACATTATCCAGTACTCATGGGTGACATCTGGGGTTGGGAGCTAGACTCTATCCATTCGACGATGAAGTCGACAAGAGCCTAAGACTTAATAGCAGTGTAGGAGACATACCTGATGTCATGGCCCATGAGCTCGAGAGCCCACTTGGAGATTCAGCCAGTGGCATCATGATTACGGATGACCTCCTCGAGTGGGTACAAGGTGATGACCATGACCTCGTGGTCGGTGAAGTAGTGCAGGAGCTTCCAGGTCGCCATCAACACAACATACAAAAGCTTATGAACCTAGGGGTAGCGAATTTTGTCATCGGTGACTACCTCACTGATGAAGTACATCGGTCATTGGACCTTTAGGGGGTGTCCCAGCTCCTCTCTCTCAATGACGAGGGCGGTGCTCACAACATGGTTGCTTGCCGTGATGTAGAGGAGGAGGGATTCTCCCTGTTCAGGAGTGACGAGGATTAGGGCCGATGTCATTGATGCTTTGAGGCTTTCCAAAGCCTACTATGCCTCCTTTGTCTAGATGAATGCGTCTATCTTCTTGAGAAGTTTGTAGAGAGGCATCCCCCATTTAGCTAGTCAGGAGATGAATTGGCTCAGGGTGGCCAAACAGCTAGTGAGCCTCTGTACACCCTTGAATTTGCGTATAGGGCCCATGTTGGAGATGGCCGTGATTTTTTCGAGGTTGACTTTGATGCCGCTCTCGGACACGATGTATCCGAGTAGCTTCCCCTTTCAAACCCCAAAAACATACTTTTAGGGATTCAATTTGATGCTGAACCTTTGGAGGTTCGCGAATGTGGCGGCCAAATTTGTGACCAGGTCGCTAGCTTGAGCCGTTTTCACCACTATGTCATCTACATAGACATCAATTATTGGTTTTGGCCGCTCGACTTGGTCAGGTTGGTCGGGCGAGTCGATTTGGTCGATGAAGCATCGCTGCATGCACCGTTGATAGGTGGCGCCAGCGTTCTTTAGACCGAAAGGCATGGTTATGTAACAGTATGAACCATACAGGGTGATGAATGAAGTCGTGACCTGGTTGGACTCTTTCATCACAATCTGGTGGTAGCCTGAGTAGGCATCCAGGAAGGAGAGGATTTCACACCCTGAGGTGGAGTCGACTATCTGATCTATGTGTCGTAAAGGGAAGTGGTGTTTTGGGTACGCCTTGTTGAGGCCAGTATAGTAAACACACATTCTCCATTTTCTATTCTTCTTTTTCACAAGAACAAGATTAGCTAGCTAGTCAGAGTGGTATACCTCTTTAACAAATCTGGCTGCTAGAAGTTTGGCGATCTCCTCGCCTATGGCCCTGCACCTTTCGTTGTCAAAGCAACGCAAGCGTTGCTTGGTGGGCTTTGAACCTAGGATGATGTGTAGTGCATGCTCGGTGACCTCCGTCAGTATGCCCAGCATGTCAGAAGGCTTCCACACAAAGACATCATGATTTGCGCATAGGAAGTCAGCGAGCTTGCTTTCCTATTTGGTTGGGAGTTTGGTCCTGATCTGCACTGTCTTGGTTGGGTTGCTGGGGTCGATCTCCACCGCCTTGATTTCCTCGATCAGATGGAAGGTGCTTGAGGAGGTCTACCCATTGTGGTCAAGGACTGCTAGAGTCGCTAAACTCTCAAGCTCTAGGAGCTCGATGGAGTTGATGATGGCACTGGCGAGCTTGTAATGCTCGCGGTCGCACATGTAGGCGTGCAAGAAGGTGGTACCTATGGTGATGACGCCGTTCGGCCCTAGCATCTTTAGCTTGAGGTAGATGTAGTTGGGGATTAGCATGAACTTGGCGTAGCATGGCTGCCCCAATATGGTATGGTGGGACCCTAGAAAGTCCACTACCTCAAAGGTTAGGACCTTCGAGCGGAAGTTGGCGCCATCACCAAACATGATGGGTAGGTCAAGCTACCTCGAGTGGGTATGCATGCATCCCTAGGATCACACCATGGAAGGGAGAGTTCACTGGATGGTGCTCCGACCGGGGGATGCGCATGGCATTGTTGTTAATGTAGAGAATGTTGAGGCCGCTGCCTCCATCCATCAGCACCTTGGTGAGGCACTTCTTGCGAATGATGGGGTCGATGATGAGCGGGTAGCAACCCAATCGGGCGACGTGGGAAGGATGGTCTCTCTGATCAAAAGTGATCGAGGAGTCCGACCAGCTAAGGAAAAAGGGGATGGCCGACTCGATAACGCATGCCTCTCTATAGCGTACCTTGTGCAGGCGCTTGGAGTGGATGGCATTGGATCCCCCAAAGATCATGAGGCATTCCTCAGGGTTAGGGAAGCCATCTTCATTTTTGCCCACCGTGCCTCCTTTCTTGGCCTCCTCCTTGCCTTTCCCTTCCTTTGGCTTGGCGACTTGCCACAAGAAGCGCTTGAGGAGCTTGCAGTCCTTGTAGAGGTATTTGATAGGATAGGCATGGTTGGTGCATGGACTGTCCATGAGCTTGTCAAAGTGGTTAGGCTAGCTCTATTGGGCCTGCTTGCCCATGCGGTTGGCCACGACGACCAAAGCTGGGTTGGCCGGTCGACACCGATCCTTCTTATTCTTCTTGCCCTTTTTGTGTGGAGGGGCACTCGCCTTGGTCCTCATGCTTGGCCTTGACCGTGTCCTGACCACCATTAAAGACCACCCCAACCACCTCCTTGTCGGTGGATCAGGGACTCACAGGTTGTCCCAGAGAGGAACGCACTGACAATGTCTGCGTCGACGACATCAGGAAGGGAGTTGCACTACTTTGAGAACCTACGGATGTAATCCCACAGGGACTCATTGGGGTCCTGCTAGCAGTTCTTGAGGTCCCAAGAATTCCTAGGATGGACATACATCCCCTGGAAATTTCCGACGAAGACCCTCTTGAGATCCACCTAGTCGCGGATGTTGTCGGGCGGAAGGAATTTGAGCCATGCTCGAACATGCCCCCGATATAGATGGGGAGGTACTAGATGATGAAGTAGTCATCATCCACTCCTCTAACTTAGCAGGTGAGCTAGTAGTCTTCGAGCCATATACCGGGGTTCGTCTCCCTAGTGTACCTAGCGATGTTGGTGGGCGATCGGAACCGCTGTGGGAACAATGCTTTCTGGATGTGGCCACCAAAGGCCCATGGCCTCAGGCTGTCTAGGCTAGGGCTCTAGTCGTTCGATCGTCCGCTATGCCTAGGGTGTGTATCCTCGCACTCCTTGATGGTTTGGCCAGGGCTCACGCCACCTGCTCTCGCTGCCATTTGATGGACGTCATCATCGTGCTAGGCGTGGCGTCGATTGTTGATGATGCTGCGAGCGTCATGGTTTGGCCTAAGCCATTCGTGCATAGGTGCTCGATGTGGACCGGGTGCTGGGTTTGGTTGTGGTGCAGCTGCGACCTCCTGCTCCATGCTGACAACTGCTATGGTGAATGGATGGAGTGATTCGATTGGTGTGGCCCTAGTCCCTCAGCTAAGCAAGAGGCCAAGTGCCGATGTCGTGACGCAGAGCTTTTTGCCTGCTGAATGGCAGCAGTTTCCACCAGTGCCAGGAGGTTTTGATGGATCGCCTGCTCTTGGGAGTCGGTAGGCTCAGGGAGGCCACGTAGAAGCATCATCGCAGCAGCGATGTTCTGGCCAGTCTGAGCAAACTAAGGGGGATCGTCCCCTCCATCTAGGATGTTACACTAGACCTGACGGGCACAACCTCGAGCGCCACTCACTAGGTTATGCGCATGTGGCACAGCGTGATGCGTCGGGCGTGCTGGCATAGGTGGCGGCTGGCTCTACTACCTTTGTCATAACTCCTCGCTATGCACCTGTGCACGTGCCAGGGCCTGCGCACAAGGGGCTAGAGGGGTGTGAGTCTATAAAGACTATACTACCTCCAGTGGCTATCCTAGGGCATCAACCATAGTGCACTCCTGGGACAGAGGGTGGCTAGGTGCCATGACATCACTGATGCTAGAGCCATCGCTTTTGACCTCGTCATCGATGAGGTCATGGAAGGAGGTGAGAGCGTAGCCCTCCATCCCCATGAACTAGGATGTGAGAGGAGGCAGCGTTAGCATCCTTCAAAGCCCCCTGTGCGCACGCGTCCACGGGGGACACGAAGCCATAGGGGGACCGGTTGCACAATGGTCACGGTGGGGACAATGGGGTCCCTCTAGAGAGTTGGCGGAAGGTGTTAAACAGTGAGTAAAGAACAATATATACATCACTCACCATGGGGTTTGACCTAGCATGGGCTCAAGGCGAAGCACGGTTGTCTCGACATTGAGGTCATCGAGTGGCCCAAGGCTAGTGGAGGGCGCTCCTCCTCTAGTGGACACCGAGACGAGCGCCTCCTCCTGGAGGCAGAGTACGCCGAGCTGGTCGACGATGAAGTCCAGACTCCTGAAGAGGAAGGTCTAGAATGGCACAAAGATGGGAGGAGCCCACATCCCAGCAAGTGGGAGCGTGGGAAACTCCAGCGAGCCAAAGCAAATCATATCGCTCGAGCCTCCCATGCCAAAGATGGTGGAAAGGTGGGCCATCAGATGACCAAAAGTGTGAATGCACGGCGTCTCTCCCCATGGACGGAGCCAACTATCAGTGCAAAATGTGGCCGACAAGTAAATATTTGTAGTTTTACCGTGTGCTGTGATCAGATGTGGCCTAGCATACGATGACACAGGATTTATATTGGTTCAGGCAATGTGCCCTACATCCAGTTTTAGTGGGTTGGTGACTTTATTCCTGAGCCCAGGTGCTCAAAGTTTGTTGTGGGGTTACAAACGAGTAAGGAATGAGAAGGGGGGTGTTAGAGGCCTGGTCGGACTCAGAACCAAGTGGAAGAGAGTGATCGATGCTCAAACATGCGCTAAGTATTATAGCGTATGCTTTGTGTGTCCAATCTTATCAGTTGTTGAGAGCATGTAGATTGTGTAGCTATCGAGTTCTAGAGCTATTGAGCTATCGTCCCCAGAGGAGAGAGCGCATCCCCTTTTATAGATGAAGGGGATGGCCTTACAAGTCAAAGACGGAAAGGGAGAAAGTGTGTATGGGTGCTACCTAGTCCTGTTGCCCACATCATTGGGTATGGCACACCATCGCCCACCTTACTGGTCATGACCTGCTGTACCTGGCAGGCTACACAATGTTCATCCACCTTACTGTTCATGACCTGGCAGGCTGCACAATATTCACATAGGACGGCAAACGACGGCACCCATAATATTGTTTGTGCTCTGCCATGTCTGGCAGGCAGTATAGTGTCCGTCTGACATGGCCTAATGGCACCATCCTATAGGTGCACAGGGCATGGCAAGGTACCATCCATGGTATTGCGGTTGACTTGAGTGCCTTACCTTATCTACTCCACCTGCTCCCCGGGCCCACACTGAGCAGGTGTCATGGTCGGTCGTTCCCAGTCGGCCCCGACCGTGTCGGTCTGAAAAGAGAGGCGAGCAAAGGTCTGGTATATCCTCGGTCAAAGGAACGGGGTTGGAGTCGGACTACCATCCCACCTTGGCCAGGCCTTCCGATCGGGGCTCCGACCAGGTCTCTTGGCTAGAGGTGCCAGTCGGGGACCGGATCATGGTCTTAGTGATGTAGAGTAGGCCCAATCTTCTGATAGGTATGATAGCGTCGATTGGTGGAGACTCGACGTTCACGATCTAGGCTTCGAACCAAGACTAATTTGGACCCCCACAACCATTACACCACTGCTCCGTTGGTTATCAAGCATGCTAACGCCATTGACCTCACCGAGAAGGCTTTCCTACAAGCGAATCGAGAACACAAGCAAGAATGGGATAAACGCAATCTAAAATTGCAAATAAATATGAGTCTTATGATAACAAGAAGGAGTTCAAGTCTTTATTCAAAAGGACTAATCACCACAGGCAAACAAGATCAAGAACTGGGGCCCTGGTTCATAGCAAGCAGCCTTGGCAGCATAGTTGTAGTAAAACGATGTCTGTTTAACGAGAAAATCAAGAACTAAACAAAACCCAAACCCTAAGGAGAGCGACGGCTGCTATTTATAGAGTCTTGGGTGTTACCCCCCTGGACATGCCCCATTATGGGCCCAAACATGATACACGGTCCAATGGACCAAAAGACGGTGCGTAGAACCCTAGTAGATTTTGGATGCTGACTTGTTTCAATGATTCTTGTTGATTCCGAAGGTATTTTCATATGAGACCAATTGTACTGGCTTCCTTATCAAATTAGCTTTCCAGCCATATGTGGATCATCGAAAATGGAGTCCAGATGCGTCCTGGGTGACCAGTTTAAGGCAGACTGGTCCTAGTACCCGAGATGGGCTCCAACTTCAGTTGGACTGGGCCTCCACCATGAGAAAGATGAATTGGACGCCCATGCTGGTCCTCCTCCTCTTCTTGGCTTGTATGTGATGAAGAAGTGATGTCCTCATCATTCTCTCTTTCATCAATTGAAGTCATCCTCGACTGAAGTAGATCGTCTCCTCCATTGGATGACAACAATGATGGCTCTGGAAGAAGACGTTCATCTTGGTGCCCAATCCTTCACAAAGGCGGCTGCCATGGTGGCTTCCCTGCTAGGAATTCATCCTCCTCCTGCAAATGGTTAGTACCAACAAGAGGCATAGCACTAGAAGCAGGACCAAGTGGACATATAGGCGATGTACAAGTCAAAGTATAACAAGGTTCATCATGATCAGCAAGAACAGATTTAAGAGCAAATAAAACTTCTTTCATGTTACTTGATGGTTCATTTGTTGGTTTGCTAAAGTCTTTATCATGGCCTTTCTTTTTCTTTTCAGCAAGTTCCTTTTCATATTGCACAATTTTAGCAGGAGTTAAAGGAAGTAAAGCAATGGTCTTTCCCTTAAATATAAAAGTATATCTATTTTGCCTACCATGATGTAGAGCATTATTATCATATTGCCAAGGGTGGCCTAACAAAAGTGAATAAGCTTGCATAGGCACGTCATCAAAATCAGCATAATCATGGTATGATCTGATAGAAAAATGCACACGAGCAGATTGTGTTACCTTTGCCTTACCACTATTGTTGAACCACTGAACATGGTATAAATGTGGAAGAGCATGTGTAGATAAACCAAGGGTCTTGACAAGCTTAGAACTTACCAAGTTATTGCTGCTCCCTCCATCAATTATAGCATGAACATGGAAATTATTGACAATGAGAAACATTTGAAACAAATTGTGATGTTGTAGCTTGTCTACTGGCTCAACTTGTGTACTCAAAATACTGAAAGGATCAAGATGCCCAAGAGGGGGGTGAATTCGGGTAATTCTAAATTTTCTTGCAATAATTAAATCCTATGGCTAGCCCAATTAACCCCTTGTGCCTAGAAAAGTATTTCTATCAATCTAACGCACAAAGGACTTGCAACCTATGTTCCAAACTTACTCTAGCATGGCAATTCTATGGATGTAAAAACAAGTATTGAATTGCTTAAAGTAATGCTCAAAGTAAATAGGGAGAGAGGAACGCGGCGATGTATTGCCAAGGTATCGGAGAGTCGCCACTCCCCACTAGTCCTCGTTGGAGCACCCGCGCAAGGGTGTAGCTCCACCTTGATCCGCGCAAGGATCAAGTCCTCTCTACGGGTTGATTCTTCGACACTCCATCGCGGTAAATCACCCACAACTGCTCATAACTTGAGTTGGGTCACCCACAAGCTCCGCCGGGTGATCACCAAGCTCCCAATCACCACCAAGCCGTCTAGGTGATGGCGATCACTAAGAGTAACAAGCACGAACTCTCACTTGACCATGCGAAGCCTAATGAGAATGGTGGATGCACACTTTGCTACTCTTGATTCACTAATGAGGCTACTCTCTTGGATTCTCAAATCTCAATCACCTCACTAGGACCTTGCTCTTCTTAGCACTCACAAATATGTTTCTCAGCTGTTGGAATGAGCAAAAGTGACTCCACACACGAGTGGAGCTTCTATTTATAAGGCTGCCTGAAAAACGAACCGTTATGTGCCTCTATGGGGTGACCGGATAATCTGGTCATGTTGACCAGATGCTCCGATCAGTTCAACCTGCACACCAGTGTAAGTGTTGACCGAACGCAGGCAGGGTTCGATCACCACTGACTAGACACGTCCGGTCGCATTAAACCCTCACTGGAACCTTACTATACTCGACCGGACGCTGGATCCTCAGGGTACAGTCAGTATTGACCAGACACGTCCGGTTGCAGATTCACTCTTCTGGACCCTTACTGGAGTCGACCGGACGCTGCCTCTCAGCGTCCGGTCACTTGACCACTTAGCGTCCGATCACGCTAGACGTAATCACCTTGATCAAATGAACTGACTGGACCCTACGGCCAGCGTCCAGTCTCACCGGAGCCAGCGTTCGGTCAGTATTTGACCCTCCATTCACTTCCAACTTTCGATCATATGTGAATGAAGTTTGCTCCAAAGGATCATAGGGTTGTTGTGGAGCTACCTAGTACTGGTTTTAACAAGTGTGCACCACACCTAACTCACTAGACTCATCTAGGTCAAGCTACCCATCCATACCCCCCTTAATAGTACGGCCAAAGGAAAAACAAAGTCCTAAACTACTCTAAGTGTCACTCCAACTCCAATCGACACTTAGAACTAGTCATCCTTAACCTTGTCGTCCATCCTTTGAAAACCAAAATGATTTCCATCGTAGGGGCATGACCACCTCGATTGCCCAATTGATCCCCATTACCATAACCTAACTTAATTGCCTCTGCAAAACACACGTTAGTCATAGTAATCTTGTATTATCATTAATCACTGAAACCCAACTAGAGGTCTAGATGCTTTCAAACACGCTGAACAAGGATTGATTTGTAGTTTGTAGTGCATGTCACACTATCAATTACCTCATCAGTATCTTCAACACTATCCACAAATTTATCTGCATAAAGATCAGTTGCAAGTGCAAATTCATTCTCTTCATCACTAGCACTAGCATACCCACCATCATCAATAGCAATATATGCGTGTTTGCTAGGGCATTCTTTAGCAATATGTCCCATGCCCTTGCAGCGGTGGCAAATAATTTTAGAAGAGCTGCTAGAGAAAGGTGTGGCAGATCCACTAGAAGAAGGTGTGATAGAAGAACTCTTCTTTACAAGCACTGGTGGTGTCTGCACATCAGAAAATTTATTCACCTCGGTTGGACGTGAAGGACTGGACGGAGTCGTGGAATGCCTAGGTTGCTGTCCCTGTACTTCCCTTTCAGCTTTAAGAGCATAATGATATAAATGGAAAAATCTAGTTCATTCTTTATAGTCAAGAACATCCTGTATTTCATGACACAAACCTCAAAAAATCTAGAACACTTATCCTATTTCATCCTCTTGTATGTTACTATGTGCTAGACCAATTAAAAGCTCCTGATAATATTCCTCAACAGTCTTACTACCTTGACTTAAATATTGCAGTTTTAATCGTAGATCATGCTGATTGTATAGAGGAACAAATCTCGATTTCATTCGTCATTTAAGTACAGTCTAGGTTTGAGGTATTTGAGCATTAGCATTAGCATTAGCATTAGCATTAACATTATTGCAAATATCATTCCACTAGAAAAGAGCAAAACTAGTAAACTCACTAGTAGCAAGTCTAACTCAATATTCTTCAGGGACTTGATGGGAGCTAAATTTTTGATCTACAACCATCTCCCAATCTAAATATGCTTCAGGATCAGCAGAACCAGAAAAAGAAGGTATCTTAAACTTGGTTTTAGAGAAAGAATCATTATTACCTTGGTTATTACCTCCCATACCGCATCGGTAAAAGTTCAACCGATTACGGTTATGTGCATCCTCAGCACGTCGTTGAGCTTCGGCTTCAGCCTCTGCGTCACCATAATCCTCCTCAGAGAGATCATCATCATCATCATCTTCAGGACGTGGTCCAGGATGTCGTTGTTCAACATCTTCAATCCTCTTGGCCAAGTTGGTGTTTTTCTGAAGGATCTCATTGAACTTGTCATCAAGAACGGCACGAAGCTCATTCTTAGAAACACAGTCATTGAAATCTATTGGTGTGTCCCCATTTCCTTTGTCGCTGCCTTCCGTTTTTCCTGACATGGTTAGTAGAAAGAAGAAGACAACACAAATAGTATTATCCCTACCAACTACTTAGGTTATGGACAAGGAAAAACAAGGCACTTAACTCTCAAGCGTCTTATCACGGTATTACAAGTGTTCTTACCAAAGCAACAGGCAGTGCAATCGGTCGGTGACTGTGATACCGTTATAGCTTAAGTGTAACAGTTACAAGACGAACATGTACTTGGTTAGAAGAAAGTGGAGCTTGGATAGGCATAATATAGTAGCAAGGAATAGCAAAATTCACAACTGAATAGCAAAGCTGAATAAGTATCCCAAGTACTTGTCTTAGTTGCTGGCATACTCACGTTCTAAGTACCAAATGTATCAAGTGATGTGAACAGCAGGAATATGATTAGGAACAAGGCAGAAATTAGCACACGCAAACACAACTCAAATGGCGCTCTCTATGTGCTCCTCTATATATTGTTCCACTTTTGCCCCTCTCTTTTTTCTCTATTTTTGGGCTGTTGTTGTTTTTTTGGGATTCTTTGACTTTTTCTTTTTATTTTTTTGATATTTTTTCTTCACTTAGGAGCACAAAAGAAGTAACCACAGAAAATATGAGCTTAAACCAGTGAAAGGCATGGCCTGTAGAAATTTCAGAAGACGTGCTCAAAATCGACAAAAAACTTATGGCCACGAAAAGAGAATCTTGTGACTAGTTTTTGACCAAAATAAAAATCTTTGACTCCGGCAACACCGGGGATGGACGGATCAAAAAAAAATTCTGATCGAATTTGATATATGGAACATCAAAATCCGAGTTCGTCTGCGAAAACTGACTAATTTTACAAACTGACTCCGAATTAGAGGATAAAACGGAAACAATACGCGCAAAATTAGTCATGGCAGCAAGAATTTGATGGAAACAGTGAAGACAAGTACAACAAATTAGATGGCGCGGACTAGGGTTTATTGCATATAAAAGAAACACAGCAAGACTTGAAGGTGTTCATGGATTATGATGAAAAACAAAGGGAAAAACATAAACTGGACTAAAAATGATCTAAAACCAGCAACCAGAGCTTGACCTAGGGCACAAACTCAACCACGCGACACACAGACGAAATTGCACGGCACAACGAGGCTATAGGACAGGAAATATGTGGCGGTGTATTTTTTTTAGCTTTTTGTGAACTATAGGTAATGCAAAAATATTAACAATTTAAAAGGAAAAACAAAGTTATACCTAACAGACAACAAGGGCTCTGATACCACTTGATGTAGACTAGGCCCTATCTTCCGATAGGTATGATAGCGTCGATTGATGGAGACTTGATGTTCACGATCTAGGCTTCGAACTAAGACTGATTCGGACCCCTGCAACTGTTACACCACTGCTCCGTTGGTTATCAATCACACGAACGCGATTGACCTCGCCGAGAAGACTTTTCTACAAGTGAATCAAGAACACAAGCAAGAATGAGATGAACGCAATCTGAAATTGCAAATAAATATGAGGCTTATGATAAGGAGAAGGAGTTCAAGTCTTTATTCGAAAGGACTAATCGCCACAAGCGAACAAGATCAAGAACTGGGGCTCTAGTTCACACCAAGCAGCCTTGGCGGTACAGTTGCAGTAAAACGATATCTGTTTCATAAGGAAATTAAGAACTAAACAAAACCCAAACCCTAAGGAGAGCGACGACTGCTATTTATAGAGTCTTAGGCGTCGCCCCCCTGGACGTGCCCCCTTATGGGCCCAAACACGATACACGGTCCAACGAACCAAAAGACGGTGCGTAGCACCCTGGTAGATTCTGGATGCTGACTCGTTTCAACGATTCCCATTGATTCTGAAGGTATTTTGATGTGAGACCAATTGGACTGGCTTCCTTATCAAATTATCTTTCCAACCATATGTGGATCATCGAAAACGGAGTCCGGATGCGTCCTAGGTGACTAGTTTAAGGCAAACTGGTCCTAAAACCCGAGATAGGCTCCAACTTCAGTTAGACTGGGCCTCCACCATGAGAAAGATGAATTGGATACCCATGCTGATCCTCCTCCTCTCCTTGGCTTGTATGTGATGAAGAAGTGATGTCTTCATCACTCAGCCTATCATTGTGTATTTGGGCCGACCCAGACGTGCGTTGTCGTTGCACCACCTGCTGGGCCAAGTATTATAGGAAAATGGGTTCTTTGGGGACCCCGGGTTTATGAACCCAACAAGGTTACTGCAGCAGGTAGCTACGCCAGCATCCAGAAGAGGAGGAGGGGCGGCGGATGTCCAGCCGGTGCCGTGAGGAGGAGGAGACACCGAGGCGAAGGTGAGGCAGCAGAAAAGCGAGGATAGAGATGCAACACCCAATCTACTTTTGAAACATCCGGATGCAACACTTGCAACATACGTCTGAAGACAGATGAAACACATGAAACATGCATCTGAAACACTAGCTGCAACACCAGATCTACTTTTGAAATATCCAGATGAAACACTTGCAACATACGTACCAAACAACTGAAATACTCGAAACATGCGTATGAAACACTTGCAAAAAATACATGAAAACACTCGAAAACCAGTTGCAAACATATGCAACATTCAGATAAAACTCTTTTCAACATATATGTGAAAACATATATAACATCCAGATGAAACACTTGCAAACATACGTCTGGAAAACAAGATGAAACATTTGTAACATACACTGGAAACATATGTGTATAGCCACAACAACATGTGCAACATTCCGATCTACTTTTGCAACATCAAGATGAAACATCTGTAACACTTGAAACATATTCTTGCAATATGGGCTTTGCTTGGACGAATAGAGGCACGCCGACGCGGAGGTCAACGATGGCGCATGGAGCTCGCTGTGTGGCAGTGGCACGGGCAACTCGTCGGCGGGCACGACGTCAGTCCTCCTCGCTTGCTTACTGGAGCATCCATCGTGGAGGCTTGCCGGCTCAGTGGAGGTGGCCGCGGCTCATGCCAGCTTGGTGTAGGTGGTCACGGTGAGGAGGCAGTGCGGTGGAGGCGGGCGAGGTAGACTGGGCCCGGTGGGGAATGCGGTGTGGGAGGAGGCAGCGCGGAGGAGGCCGCAGGCGATGGGGCACGCGCGCTGCGGGGGACCGGCAGCGGTGAGGCGAAGTGGGGGTGGGCGGATGGGCACGGCAATGCAGGAGGAAACGGCGCAGCGAGCATTTGGGCGCGCAGACGGGACGAGCGGATAGGGTCGCTAAGCGATCGGCGCATGCGGGAGTGAGTGGAGGGAGGCGTCTGTTGGTCCAGACATCTTAATTGTATCATTAGCGAAAAATGAAACCAGCCGTCCCTGAAAATTAAACCAGTACCACAATACTGACCAATAGCTTGTTCCTAAAAATTAAACCAGCTGTCCCTGAAAATAAAACCAACATCACAATACTGACTGATAGCTTAACCCAAACAGATTGTTCAATAAAAAATGATGATAGATTCCACCATAGTTTGTTTTATTAATTGTTGCGCTTTTGAGCGAACACATAATATTCTTCTAAAACTGAATTTAATCGATGTCCAGAGAAGTAGTCCTAATAAATGATAAATATTTATTCATGATGAATGGTCACACGGTGACGGGCATCCTTTCCATAGCAAACTCCAGAAGCACGGCGGGAAAGTTGGCCTTGATCTTCTCATACCCTTCGGTGTCCATGACTGCCTTCAGATTCCCCGGAACAGCCATGAACGCCAAGCACGCATCCTTGAGCGCACGGCAACCATGCTGCTCGGCCACCACCAAGGTGCTGGCCACGGTGTTGACGTCGATGCGCTTGCACAGCATCTCCTCGCACATGAGCTTCAGCCTCCCGAGCTCGTACCGGTGCGCCGCGGTGAGCAAGCTCTCGGCCATGGCGACGACGTCGCGTTCCGCCATCTCGGGCAGCGCGTCGGTGTACACGAAGTGGAGCATCGCCTCGAACACCTTGGGCTCCACGCCCTGGATCTCCATGCGACGACGCCGGACACTGCCGCCGCCGCCGCCGCCGACAGGCGATTTGTCCTTAGACGTGGCGAGCAGCTCGGCCTCGAACACCGGCGACCGCGCCGCCAGCAGCCACGCGTGCGCATCGTAGGTCGTCGCCTCCCTGCCGCTGCCCACGGTTATCGCCACGTCCGCCCCCTGTTTCTTCGACAGGAGGCTGCCGAGGTGCACGCGCAGGTCGGACGGCGGCACAGCGACACGCGCCGGAGCGTCCGCGGCGGCGGCGACGTCGTCGTCGGCGGCGCTCAAGGCCCAGTCTTTGATGACGGTGATGTCGCACTGGACGACGAAGCGGTCGTCCCTGAGGCACCCGGAGTACTGCAGGTCCTCCCAGCGGATGAAGTCCCTGAACCCCAGCTTGCGCGCCGACTCGCCGTTGAACCAGCACACCTCCGCCGAGCGGGTGTACGCCGGCACGGGGTCCCCGGCCGGGTCCAGCAGGCTGAAGCTGAAGCTGAAGTGGAGCGGGTCCGTCCGCTGGTGGCCGCCGTAGACGAGCTGGAGGGAGATGTACTTGTCCCTCCAGCTGTTGCCGTAGCCGTAGGGCGCGTACGTGATCTGCCACGTGTACCCCGCCGCCTCGAAGGCCTTGGACGTCGCCGACCAGTCCCTCGGCAGCTTCGTCGACGGCGCGCACCCGTCGATGGTCAGCCTGTGGCGCCCGCTCACTTCGCGGCATATGATGGTGGAGGCCGACGAGCGCGAGAGGCAGCGCCCCGCGGCGGACAGCAAAGCGGCGACGGTCGCCATGGCATGCGAAGCAGATAGCTAGTAGATCGATCTGGGAGACCAGGAGGAGGACGCCGCTCTATATATGTTCATTTTTTTATATACGGCAAAAAAACAGCAAAGAGGAGTATCTGTTTGCACAAATGATTTGTATGGATTTTGTGCAGATATATGCTAACAGTTTGTTAAGCTTTGTTTAGATTTATACTGAAAAAGATTGGGAATATTCACGTACTGATTCCCATCTCATCTGCGAAATATCGGAAACCACGACGTGGCATTTTTTGCATATATATGCAACAAACATTCACACCATACCATACGTCCTCCAGGTCTCCTCGACCAATCTGCAAGGTAGCCATGGCGGTGGCCACGCCAATGCTGTCCGCCGCCGCCCGCCGGTGCACGCGGTCGGCGTCCACCATCGGCAGGCGCGAGGTGATGGACTGCCACAGCCTCACCATGGACGGGTGCACGACGTTCAAGAAGACCCCCAAGACCTGGTTCTCGACATCGGAGTCGTTCGTGGCGGCCGGCCACATTTGGCGGATCAGGTTCTACCCCAAGGGCGAGTGCTGCTTCTGGAGGCACGGCTACATGGCCCTCTACCTCGAGCTCGTCACCGCCGCCAACGCCTACTACCGAGCCACCGATCCCGTCGACTTCAAGTTCACCTTGCTCGATCTGGCGGGGAACCCCGTGCCGCAGTACAGCCGCGCCATGGCGGCGCACGTCTTCAGCGCCGAGTCCAGGCGCGTGGGGTTCAACGACTTCATCAGGTGGAAAGATCTGGAGAGGTCCGGCTGCCTCAAGGACGACCGCTTCACCGTCCGCTGCGACATCACCGTCTTCCAAGATTACTGGACCGCCGACAACGATGGCGACGGCGGCTACGCTGTGGCTCCGGTGCGGCAGGTGACCGTGCCGCCGTCCAACCTGCACGAACACCTCGGCGATCTTCTGGGGAAGAAGCAAGGAGCGGACGTCACGGTCGACGTCGCCGGGGAGGCCTTCGACGCCCACGGCTGGCTTCTCGCGGCGCGGTCACCGGTGTTCGAGGCCGAGCTCCTCGCCGCGGCCAAGGAGAAAGCACCTGGCGGCGGTGGCGCCGCCCGTCGTCGCGTGGTGGTGGAAGGCATGGAGCCACGGGTGTTCAAGGCGATGCTTCACTTCATGTACACCGACGTGCTGCCGGAGATGGAGAAGCAGGAGGAGACCGTGGCCATGTCCCAGGGCTTACTCGCGGCGGCGCACAGGTACGAGCTCCAGAGGCTCAAGCTCATTTGCGAGGAGACACTGTGCAGGCGGATCGACGTGGACACGGCGGCGAGCACCCTGACGGTGGCGGAGCAGCACGGTTGCCGTGCTCTCAAGGCTGCGTGCCTGGGATTCATGGCACGTCCTGGGAATCTCAAGGCCGTCATGGAGACGAAAGGGTTTGAGAAGATAAAGGCCAACTGCCCAGCTGTTATGCTGGACCTCATCATGAAGCAAGTAGCAGCTCGAATGGCCATACATCAACCGTAATACCTTCCATTATGATATTGTTAGTTTTGAATTATTGTTAAGCTAAAAGTTTTGGTTTATGTTGATGAATGGATCAAGTTTTCTGCCAGACACCAATAATGATATTTAAATTCATGTCATTTTATTTACTCTCTTGCTGCATGTCGAGAAAACTGTCATGATGTCATCTATGTTCTCCGTACACTTTAGATTGAACTCTGCAGATTGCGAATTTATATACCTCCAGGCTCCTGGATGCCGGGATACATATATATGCTCCACGAGGAAAAAAATTGGGTGATTTTTCCCCCTCCAGGATGCCAGGAACAGAAACGTAGACCATGATCTTTGTAAAAATGTGAAACTGGTTTTATATTTTTATAAGTTAAAATGTTTTTTTATGATTTCTAAGAACGAATAGATTTTAGTGTTTTCAAAGGCCTGCTTGGTTAAGTTTTAATTTTTGCCTAACCAAAATCATGGCAAGCCTACTGTTTCGTAAATAATCAATAGGCATTCTAAGGAAGAGAACAATTCAAAGCTCACTACCATATAAGGTGTCCCTGCTTTACCTGCTATCCAAATTAAGTACTAATTTTGAATGCGAGGTTGGGTAGCAAAACTACAAGCTAAAAGTAAAGAATGAACTAAGTTAACTAGCTGATAGCACTGTCCTACTTGTCTATTCGTTTCAACTATTCTACTCCCTCCATTCCAAATTATAAGTCGTTTTAACTTTATTTTGTACATTTATTTTGCTATGCATTTACATATAATATATGTTTAGATAAATAATAAAATGGATTTATCAAAAAAGTAAAAGCGACTGATAATTTGGAATTGAGCGAGTATTTGTTTGCTTGCTTGAAAAAGGGAATATATTGGGTACTAGTTGTTCCAACTAACCAACAAGCACCAGATTGAGCTGGCCAGAAGCCTCAATAGTGTATATATATCTTTTTTGGTCTTTTGAAGCTGTCCAAGACAACTGAACTATATCTGTTTCAAGCTTAGTTCACTATCATTCTCACAGGAAAACAAAGTCCTATAGCGGAAGTATTAACATAGTTTTGATGCACAACTCATGTCCATGCCACAACTAGGGCCAGATAACGAGCCAACTTGGCTCGGCTTCTATCTGAACTAGCCAGCCCGCTTGTCTTGTTCACTAGCTCATGCTAGCTGAGCCAGACAATAAAAACTATGGAAATTATAATCTGTACATTTATCTAAAACTTAGGAATAGTAATAATGCAAAAGCAACTCATCTCTAAGCCTTGAATCAAATAAATAGATTAACAGATACTAACATATACAAATACAACAATACAGTAAAGTACTATACCATGTATCCATGATTCATGCTTCATACCATATCATGCATGATGCATCTATTAATGACTATCCATATATCCATTCAAAACAAAGTGATAGCATCATAATAAGTACACATTTTGAAGGTCCACGTCCAACTATCAACTAGTTGCAAAGTGCGAGACATCAAGTCATACAAAACTAATTAATATAAATTTAAGGCCAACAACTTTGGCTCGTTAGGCTCATGAGTCAACTCACGCGTTGGCTCATTAACTACATGAGATAAAATGCTAGCTCAGCTCGTCAAAAAATACAAACGAGTTAAGTCGAATCAAGCCACTAACGAGCTAAGTTGAGCGAGCTATCGAGCTGTTAGCTTTCGTCCAACCCTAGCCACAACTATGGGCTCCTAGTACACCCAATCTATCAGAGGGTCAAGGGCGTAGAAGTACCCATGAACAATGGCGTCCTTGCCTACAAAACTTAAAGTTTGCATCAGGAGTACACTAGTGTACTTAATAGGACTTAGCCAATATAATAAACAAGAAATCATGCCTTTGGCATTAGGAAGGAATAAGAGTTGGTTTTCCATAAAGGCATGCATACAAAAAGAGTAAAGTACTTTATACTCTATGCATTTGTATATAGTATGTTTAACAAGTTATAAGCAATAAGCAAATTGAGCTCAATCTTCCGTGAATCGTTCCAACAAACTCTACTCCGAAGCAAGAAGATATGAACGACAAAGACATAATTCAAAAGCTCTGCAAAGGGTTACAACTTTCCCCTCCAAAGACCACGATCAAAACCAATGACACGCATTGTTACTTAAGCAGTAACTTGAGCCTCAACCATTCTTGAGTCCGATGAAGTCTCCCATGAATGGTGTGATGGTGAGCAGAGGTACTAGCACCCCAAGCAACCCTGTGCCCTACCACGTGCTGAATCCATGGGTTATCTAGTCACAATAACATACTAGGCTTACCATACCCATCACATGGTAAGTGGTCTGTACAAGTTATATTCAAAGACTCCCTATATTGGATGCAAGGTCCTTAATCGGCCCCAATGAGCTATGTCATTCAAGAGCACCCATGGATCTTGCCATGCCCAACCTCTTGTTGGTCCTTGAGTCAAATTCATCATGTGGATCAAATTGTACACCATTGCTCAAATTTAATGTTGATTAGTCGACAAGCAATTCCTTAATGATGTGAATTGTGAGAATCCATAGTTGTCTAAGCAAGTAAGCATGCATTATGTTCTAAAAAGTAAAACAATTAAAAATACAAAGCGTGGTGGAAACAATTCAAGGTCAAAAGCTCAAGTAGGAAATGCGGGTCACTAGTCATATTGTAACATAATGCACTAGATAACAAAGTCAATTCAATGCAATTGTAAATGAGAGTAGGATACTTAGGATCCTACCTTGGTACTTAATGGGGTGGTCAACTGCTTCATGCTCACTCGTGGGTTCAACTTCATTCTCAGGGTTCACCTCCTTGATTATTTTGACTACTATATGATGCAATGATATGAATGAGAAAATGCAATGCTTATGATAGAGGTAGGATGCAAACTAGATGTATTATCATGTATAATAATCATATAACATTTGTCTAGGGTCATAGCGTTCTTATACTTAGGCTAGGTGAAGAGTGTGTGTCGACTAGTCCTAGTGGAATTCTAGTATGAATCAATAGAGTGTCCACTAGGACCCAGGGACTATTCGTCAAGTGATGATGGACTACTAGTAAGGTCATGACCAAACTATGTAAGTGCTAGATGTGATAACAAATGAACTGTCTATCGGGGTGAGCACCAAAACATGCCTCTCTAGACTAGAGAGAGAGAGTGTTTGATGGACTGTTTGATAGATGGATGGGCTATCTATCAAGGTGACTATACTTCTAGTGAAAAATGACTAAGTGTGAGATTCAACAGATTGTTCATCGATATGACAAGAGACTTATGGAGGATTTTGTCTCTGGAAAATCTTGACGGATTGTCTGTGAGGTCACCATGAACTATTCATCTACGTAAAGAAGCTATGCACTAAGTGATTCCATGGACACGAAGTGCTTGTGCGGTTCTTGCATGTGCATGTAGCCTTGTGGGGGTGTTTCAAGTGTGCCATAGAATGTATCTATCATGGCACATTGTGCCATTCTATCCTATCTCAATATTTTGGATATTTAGGTGATTTCAAAGCCGTGAACTATCTATATTGGTATGTAGTTATCAAAAGAAAGATTGTGGTCGAGATTCAACTAACTAAAAATCATAGAACAAGAAAGTACGTTGGTCTTGGGATTGGATTGCCTCCTTGATCCTCGATCTTACCTCCTCCTTGAAATATCCTTCTTGAACTAACCCCCTTGTGCAAGGTATATTAACCTCTCCTAGCTCAATCCCAAGCAACCGGGATGGTTGTTGTCGTTCTTAGGGTCTTCTTAGCTTCCTTGATCTCCCCTTCCTTCCTTCTCCTTGTTTGTTGGAGTATTCTAGCTGCATTCTTGCTCAAGAACTAGAGAGTGAAGGTGGGGGCGGGGTGAGAATGTGTGTGTCATGAGAGACAAGAGAGGAAGAGAGGGAAGAGTGACTTCCTAGTGTTGTGGTTGTGGTGGAACTATGCCAAATAGACTTACAGGTGGGGGCCAAGGCAAGGGAGAGCTGGACAACTCAAAATCCATGCATGGATGTGCTCCTGATGGATTGTCAATCGGGTGATGACGTATTGTCTGTCATTGCTTGATTGCGTCAACCTAGGCAAGTGCTGGTGGATGGTGCGTTAGTGGTGGGCGAACTATCTATTCGAACACATTAGAGCCTAGTATGTGTTTTTTTTGCTAAACTAGTTTTCCAAAATACGAACTTTGATGATTATTATACTCATTATACTAATGCTAAACACAAATGCAATGCTGGGTCAACAATGTCTCTTGCCAATGATGTTGTGTTTTGTATGGTGAGCAAGTATTCTTTCCTGATGATCTGGTTTCTTTTTTTAAGCATATGTCTCTTGCGTGGTGTTTTCACTATGAGCAAGTTTTGTTTCCTGATTATCTAGTAAGTTTTTCTAAGCATATGTCTCCTGCATGGTGTTTTAATTATGAGCAAGTGTTATTTCCTGATGATTTGGTTAGTTATTTTGAGCTTATGTTCATGGATTGACGTATTTTAATAATCAGCTATGACCTAGTATGTTGTCCATGTTTGTTGCCAAACTGGAGCATTCTCCAACAAGGAGACTGCTCATGATCAGATAGTGGGATCCAGAGGTGCATGCTACAAGACATGCAAGTGTTAGATGATCTCCACCAATTGGCCCAACGGCCAATTGGGCCCTTGGATCCGCACCCTGATCGGGGGCAACCAACTGTTCCATGATTGGTGGGCCCTCGTTGCACAGCGCCATAAAAAGGGAGGTGGGGGCTGGGGCCCAAGGCACGAGGTTCACCTAAGCCACCAGATGCCCCACATACAATCCCTAAACCCTAACTGATCTAAGAGGGGGTGCTGCCAGTGACAGGAAGACCACCACCGGAAACTGTTGCCACCATGATAGCGCGTTCACCGTTGGTCCTCACTGTGCCATCGTCAAGCAACCCCATGGCCAGCTCGTCTTGCATGAAGGCGGCCGATGGTTTGCACCTCCTCAACCCCTATCTCTCTCACTCTATCAGTTAATCCCGTACTAGTACATGTTCTAGGATTTACACTTCATCAAATGTCAATTTTGTATGCTAGATCTATGGCTAGTGATCCTGTAATATTCTATCAATGGTATCGGTCACCTAACTAGGCGTAGATCTAGCTTATCGGGGTAGAAAACTGAGTAGCAGCAATTAGAAGGAGGCGAGAGATCCGATTCGGATCTAAGCAGAGGGTTCATCGAACCCTAAATCCAAATCAGGTGAAGAAAAGAGGAAGAAAGGGTCTTGGTTTTGAAAAGGAACTCGAACCCTAACCCTAACCCGCGTAGGCAGCTCAGGGAAGAAGAACAGTACTCAAACCCTAACCCTAACTCGACCTAACCCTAACCCTAAACCCCAATCGAACAAGATCCAAGAAGAATAGAGCAAGATCACTCAGAGAGAAGAAGGGGAAAGGGGAAGGGCTTGGGAGATGGCTTACCTCGCCACTGCACCGCACTGCTATCTCATCGGCGTGCGAGAAGAAGGCCGAGCCGCTGCTGCTCGTCGTGCTTGCGCGAGCTCTAGCCAGGGCACCGTGGCTAGGCTGCTCGATGGTGGCGCGCTCACCCACTGGGTAGCGTGCGTGCCGACGAGGGGGCCAGCGACGGCGCCATCACCTCTCGGCTCTCATTCGGTGGCTGCTGCTCGCTGCGCTGAGAGTGGAATGGGAGGGAGACAGAATGAACCTAGGGTTTGGGTGAGAGGCGCCGCGCGCCATTTTTGTTCCACCGAGGAGCGCACTCAACCATCGATCTGAGATGGACAGTGCAGAACGAATGGGCCAAGTTTTGGCCTAGGCGGGTGCGAGCGGCAGGCCGCTTTCTCGGCCCAGGCCTAGGTTGCGGCCTAGGAGGGAGCTGCGGGCGCGTGCAAGACGCAGGGCTAGGCCATTTTGCTGTTTGGGCCGAGTAAACAGTGATGCTTTGAGCCTTTTTTTCATTTTCTAAATTCCAGAGAATTTATTCTTTTCCTGGTATTTGATTAATGGCTCAAATAAAATTAGTAAATAGAATTTTCCTATGGGTAAAATTCATCAATTAAGCTTGAGTTTTCCGCTGCAACGATCAGTTTATCCTCTGATTAATTTTTGAACCAACAGAAAAATTTTAATTGGAGTAGTCATATTTGCTTAAGTTAAATTATCGTATTGTTATTTTCTGACCAACGTTGATGATAACAATATTATAACGTTTATTCATAAGTTTTCCATGCATTAATTATATTTTTACCCAAAGGTGATGTAGAATTAGTGTATAAGAATGTTGTATGTTTTAATTTTGACCAACGTTAAATTAAAGCATGTAATTATGATGTCATATTTTCTCACTATCTCTGACGGTGTTTTTCAGGACTCAACCCAATGGCTTTTATCTCACACATACCGCCTCTTGAAGGGGGCAACTACAGAGTATGGTGAGAGAAGTATGAAGTAGCACTTGCGCTGTCTGAAAATGACCTAACGCTTACCTCCCCGTGTCCGACTAAGCTAGTGGATCCAGTGAGGGAAGATAATGAGACTGGTGCTGACTTCACTGCTCGATAGTGAGATCATGCAAAAGTGCGGATGAAGTATGACCTCGAACGCAAGAAATGAGACATTTCAAACTGCTAGTGCTTGATGGTGGATAAGTCCATAATTTCAGATGCAATAAGAGGGTCTATCCTAGATTGTGACACCACCACAGAGTATCTTAAGAAGGTGGAGAGTCAGTTCACTAGCTCTTCAAAGGCTTATTCCAGTACTTTGATCAAGAAATTGTTCAATGAGAAATATATTGGTGGTGGTATCAGAGAGCACATACTGAAGAGAGCAACATAGCTTTGAAGCTAAAGCCAATGGATTTGGGGCTCAAGGATGAGTTCCTGATTTATTTGTTTTTTGCTTCCTTGCCAAAGGAATATGAAACTTTTGTTGTTAATTACAACATGCAGCCCGATAAGTGGGATATAGAGAAGCTCATCGCAATGTGTGTTCAAGAAGAGAAGAGGCTAAAATCCTTACAGGGTGACTCTGCTAACCTTGTGAAGGACAAGAAGAAGAAGAACTTCAATAAGAATGTCAAACCTCAAGGGAAAGCACCTCAGAATGACCACCATCAGAAGAACAACAATGCTCAAGTTGAGAAGGATTAGTGTATATAGTGCAAGAAGCATGGACATTACTAGAGGGACTGTCCAGACTTCCTGAAGAGCATTCTGAAGAGAGGTGAGGATTTCATTACATTCATAGATGAATCCTTGTATTTAAGTTATGCAAAATCTACTTGGTGGATTGATTCAGGTGCAACTGTTCATGTTGCAAATTCATTACAGGGATTCCATACGATGAGAACCATGCAAAGAGGAGAAAGAAGGATTAAAGTAGCAAATGGAGTTGAAACTAAAGTTGAAGCCATTGGAGATCTCTCTCTGGAATTAGTTGATGGTTTTAGACTATAGCTTTCAGATATCCTTTATGTACCCTCTTTGCATAGAAACTTGATAAGTGTCTCATGACTAGATGATGATGGATATGATTGCCATTTTGGTAATGGCAAATGTCGGATTATGATTAATAATAAGTGTGTTGATCTTGCCATCTGACAAGACAAGCTTTATTTATTATCACTTTCTGAGAATGTGAATGATGTGAGCACTGAGAATGACAATGTTTCCTCATCTATGAATGCAACAAATAAATAGAAGAGAGTGCATGATGTATCTTCAAAATTATGGCACTGTCATTTAGGCCATATTTTGAGGGGGGAGAATAGAGCGATTGATTAAGAAATCAATTCTTCCGCCTTTAGAATTTTTAGATTTAGAACAATGCATAGATTGCATAAAAGGAAAGTACGTTAAGAAAATAAAGAAAGATGCCAAATGAAGCATAGGAATTTTAGAAATAGTTCATATAGACATCTGTGGTCCTTTTCCTATGAAGATTTTGGATGGTTATGATTCATTTATAACATTCACATATGATTATTCTTGTTTTGGTTATATTTATCCAATTAAGGAGAGATTGGAAGCATTGGATAAATTTAAGATATTTAAGGATAAAGTAGAAAATCAGCACAACTTAAAGATTAAGGTAGTAAGGTCCGACCATGGGGGAGAGTACTATGGTCAACACACCCCATATGGCCAAGTTCCTAGACCCTTTGCAAGGTTCTTACAAAAAATGGCATAGTAGCCCAGTATTCTACACCGGGTGAGCCTCAGCAGAATAGAGTAGCTGAAAGATGTAACTGTACCTTAATAGATATGGTGAGAAGCATGATAAGTTACTCTTCTTTATCGATAAGTTTATGGATGGAGGCATTAAAAACTCCACTCATATTCTTAATCAAGTGCCAAGCAAGTCAGTGCCCAAAACATTGTATGAGTTGTGGATAAGAAAGAAACCCTCACTTAACTATTTACGTGTGTGGGTTGTCCAGCTGAGGCAAAAGTTTTTAACCCAAACATAGAGAAGCTAGACTCCAAGACAGCCAGTTGCCATTTCATTGGCTATCTAGAAAATTCAAAAGGTTATCGCTTCTACTATCCTGACAGACAAACAAAGTTTGTAGAAACAAGATATGCTGTCTTCTTAGAGGATAATGTGATCAGGGGGAGCATGGTAGCGCGAGAAATTAGTTTTGAAGAGAAGCAGGTATATGTGCCCACTCCTATGGTTCAGGACCCATTCTTCACGCTACCTATTGTTGTTGTACCAATAGTGCAAGACACTATAGTAACAGCACATGTTGTTAGTTCTCCTGTGGCAACAATGAATGAACATGAGGAACATATCCTTTAGGATCCCCTAGAACCCGTTGTCACACATGAGGGAGAGCAACAACAGCATCATATAGAACAAGTGTCATCTAACAAGTCCCCTAGAAGGTCTCAAAGAGTCAGGAGATCAGCCATTCCTGATGACTATGAAGTTTATGAATGTGAGGAATTTCAAATAGAGGGTGATCCCACCTCATTTGAAGAAGCCATGAGAAGCGTTCACTCATCCAAGTGGCTTGAAGCCATGGATGATAAAATGATATCAATGAAAACCAACGGTGTTTGAAACTTAGAAACAATTCCTAAAGGAGCCAAGACAGTAGGCTATAAATGGGTCTACAAAACTAAACATGACTCAAAAGGGAATATAGAAAGGTTTAAAGCATGACTTGTGGCGAAAGGTTTCACACAAAGAGAAGGCATAGATTACAATGAGACATTTTCTCTAGTCTCATGTAAGGATTCTTTTAGAATCATAATGGTTCTTGTAGCACATTATGATTTAGAATTACATCAGATGGATGTAAAGACGACGTTCCTAAATGGGGATCTAGAGGAAAATGTTTACATGGCACAACCGAAAGGTTTTGTCGTGGAAGGAAAAGAACATATGGGATGCCGCCTGAAGAAAACTATTTACGTATTAAAACAAGCTTTAAGACAGTGGTATTTGAAGTTTGATAGTACAATAAGAAAGTTTGGGTTTCAAGAAAATGTAGAGGACAATTGCGTTTATGCAAAGTTCAAGAATGTGAAATACATTTTCCTAGTCTTGTATGTGGATGACATTTTGCTCGCTAGCAGTGATGTTAATCTACTACTAGAAATAAAGAAGTTCTTGTCCTCAAAGTTTGATATGAAGGATCTCAGTGAAGCTTCATTCGTCCTAGGAATAGAGATTCACCGAGATAGAGAAAAGGGGGTTTTAGGATTATCACAAAAGGCATACATAGAAAAAGTTCTAAATAAATACAATATGCGTAATTGTAAGTCTTCACCTGCTCCCATAGTCAAGGGCGACAGATATGGGGAATTTCAATGTCTCAGGAACTAATATGAGATCGATCAAATGAAAGTGGTTCCATATAGTTCAACTGTCGGAAGTTTACAGTATGCTCAAGTGTGTACTCGCCCTGACTTAGCATTTGTTACCGGGTTACTTGGTAGGTATCAGAGTAATTTAGGAATAGAACACTGGAAATTAGTAAAGAAAGTTTTATGTTACCTCCAAGGTACGAAGGGTCTCATGCTAACATACAGAAGATCTAATTCTCTGCACATAGAGGGGTATATCGATTTTGATTATGCGGGAGATGACAGAAAGTCTATGTCAGGATATATATTCACTCTCACAGGAGGAGTTATATCGTGGAAAAGCTCAAAGCAAACCATCACTACATCGTCCACAATGTATGTCGAGTTTGTAGCATGTTATGAGGCCACAGGGTAGGTGAATTGGCTGAAGAAATTCATGCTCGGGTTGAAAGTAGTAGACGACATACATGAACCACTCAAGTTATACTGCGATAATAATCCAACAGTATATTATGCTCACAATAATAAGTCAAGTGGTGCTACCAAACACAGTAACATAAAGTATTATGTTGTGAAAGACAAAGTCCGGGATCATATAAGTAGTCTTGAGCATATAAGAACAAAAAAGATGCTCGTGGATCTGCTTACAAAAGGCTTACCACCCAGCGTGTTCAGAGAACACTTAGCCGGCATGGGTTTAAGGGAAAACCTATGATTCCTAGATAATAAGGGCCTAGTTGAGAATCTATTTCAAAATAGAGAGATGCATTGTAGCTGTTTAATCTAATGGCAACTAACCGTGATGATGAGACACGCTCCATGCACTGATCTATGATGGAATGGCAACGAGATAAAGTAAGCAAGTTGAGTTTAAGTCATAAGGTGAGATCAAGGGGGAGAATATTAGATAATCTCCACCAATTGGTCCAACGGCCAATTGTGCCCTTGGATCCATGCCATGATCGGAGGCGCCCAACTGTTCCATGGTTGGTGCCCCCCATCGCACAACACCATAAAAAGGAAGGTGGGGGTCGGGGCATAAGGCACGAGGTTCACCTGAGCCACTAGACTCCCCACCTACAGTCCCTAAACCCTAACCGATCTAAGAGGGGGTGCTGCCAGCGACGGGAAGACCACCATCGGACACCGCAACCTCTGCACCACCGCCACCGCAACAGCGCCTTCACCGTCGGTCTTCACCGCGCCACCGTCAAGCAACCCCATGGCCAGCTCGTCTTCCACGAAGGCGGCCGATGGTTTGCACCTCCTCAACCCCTATCTCTCTCTCACTTTATCTGTTAATCCCATACTAGTACATGTTCTAGGGTTTACACTTCATCAAATATCAGTTTTGTATGCTAGATCTATGACTAGTGATCCTGTAATATTCTATCAGCACATCCATAGGGATAAATGTAACACCTCTGGTGTTTTAAACACTAAAATATGCCATGTCATCATATGCATTGCACATCATCCTTGTGTTAGTGAAAACTTTTATATGCATTCACTAAAACAAGTTTACTTTTATGATTATATGTGTTGAATTGTATGGGATGAATCAAGTTCATAACTTGAGTGTTAAGTTGGAATTTCCAAAGCCCTAATTTCCAGCATTTAAATTCTACCCTGGAAAACCTAATTCAAAATCTAAGCACATTTTGGGGTTGAGCCTAAAAGGAAAAGTGTAGAGCTTGTTAATGTGTACAAAGTTGGTTTTTAGAGTTTTCGAAGTTGTTATATAAAATTTGAAGTAATTTGAAAGGGGATAAATTCTTAAAGTGTCCCCTTTTGATTTCAAACTTGCATTTTCAAATCTAGATAGAATTTGGGTATGGTTATTAAAGCAAAGTTGTAGAACTTTGAATTTGGAGCAACTTTTATTTTTGGAGATTTTTTAGTTTCCATACAAATTTGAGAGTAATTTGAGAAATGAAGCGTGTGGCAATTTGGTAATTTGCTTGAACAGTGCAAGCAGGCAGCTCTCGCCGCCGGCCAGCTTCCACCGGCTTCCATGTGCGTTCGCAAGCGCCACCTCCTGCTTCGACGTGTCCACATTGCCATAACGTGTCGAGTGCACCTTCTCCCGTAGCCCTCCGCTCGCCTGATAACTCTGGAGCGCCGTCTAGTCGCTCTCTCCCTTCCCTCTGTTTTCCATCAGCACCGCCCAGCTCCGACGAGCTTGCATCGGAGTCACAGAGCTCTCCCAGCCTCAGCCGAGCATGTCACCATGATCACCATCACCTAGCACCTCCATATGACCCACTTGCGTAGCTTCGTTCCCTCTGGTTTGCCCGGCGCAACCTCGTCTTCTCTAACTTCGGCGAGGAGCCACCGTGATCCATTCCACCGTGGATAGGGAGTTCGGGTGGGCTTCTTGCTTCATCCTTTGTTGTTTCTTGATCTTCATTCTCTCATGATGTTCAAGAGCTTCATCATTGATCAGTTGGTCAATTACTTTCCTCAGAACGGAGCTTTGCCGTGAGTTCGCACCGCCGCTGTCGTCTCCAACGCCGACGACCTAGCTCCGCTTCGACTTAGCCGTCGTTCTCACGCGCATCAGCTTCATGGTGAGCCACTAATCATGCATGTGTGCTCTATTTTACTTCTACCATGCCGTAGCCATGGGACCGCGGGTCGCCGGCGAATTTTGCTCCGCCGTGCTGCTGCGCGCGTCATTGCTTGCGTTAAGGATTTCGGTTGGCTCAATTAACTGCTCGGTTAGGTCCGTTAGGAGGTGCTGAGTATGCGCAGAGACTTTTGTTTTGCCAGCGAGGCCGTAGTTCGCCGTCGCCATCTTGGCGGGACACTGCCGTGCCGCCATCGTCGCCAGCGAGGTCACTACAGCCGCCTAGATGCTCAACCAGTACCCTCAATTGAAGCGTAGCGCTAAGGGGGTCATGTTGGTGCAATCCTTACCATCGGAAACCTCACCATCGACGAGTAGTCACCGGTCAGAGGGTCTCGCCGCTGTGGTCAGCGCGGGCTGACTGATGGGGTCACCCTGTCAGTGGCTGTTTTAATGAAAATGAATCTCTCTATTTTGTAGAAATGGTTAAATAGTGCTGTGATTTGTTTATTTTGTGTAGAAATAAATAGAGCTCCAAAAATTATAAAAATTTTTGTGTGACCTCTCTGAGATGTTAACTATTTAGGAAAAATATTAAATATTACTTTTCAGTACATGTTGAATATGATAAAAATTGCTCAAGTTAATTAATAAATGGGATTCCATGATTTTTCTAGGCTTAAATAATTATCCAAAAATTATGAAAATTGTTTTTCCACTTAGTTATCATGTGATGAGTCTTCATGGTTTGTAATAATAATCGTACTTGGTTTGTGAAACAACTGTTTTGTAACTAAGTTATTGTAAGACTTCCGCTATTTTACTCTGATGTAAATTAATGAATAAACTATTATAATACTGCAATGACTCTGTAATGGATCCTGCTCGGAAGAAATCGTGGATCATTTGGGTTTCCCGAGGACACCCGATAGGCTTCTTAAGTTACTGAGAGCATATGCATAGTCATCAGAAGTCATTGGACAATGACAGATGCATGTGGGCCCTATAATTTAGGAGGTTCTACCACAGACTGGTATCAGAGCGACCATTACAAAGTTTTTTGTAGTATTGTTTTACAAAAACTTCAAAATGATTTGGGGCAAATAAATTTAACCTATTAATTTGGTACAAATTGCTTCCAACTTATATTAATTCATTCTCACAATTCCTTGTTTGATTAATAAGGCTTTATATGGTGGAGTGGTAATCTAATTATGCCCTATATAACAAGAACTATTGTTTATGTACCTTATGAGCTTTGATGCTTAAGTTTCGTAAGGACGATTCATGCATCATGATTAATCTACTTGTTAATTACTTTCCCTCTTAGTTTGGGTTGAGTAGTATAAGTCCCATTCTTACTACTCTTTAGACTTTTCTCAGATTGTCTTACTATTATTAAATCTTGCTTTCTACAGTATGGTTCGTACTAAGGTAACGCCCCGTAAGTCCGTTGGACCTAGAGGAGTTCCTCGTCACCAGCTTTCCCCTAGGAGTGATGGTGCTAGCAATAGCAGCTTGAGGCCTAATCCCCAGGCTAAGGTACAGAGGCTTTCAGCAGAGTTAGCATAGGCTACTAGAGATAGGGATGATTTGGGTTTCCCAAGGACACCCGATAGGCTTCTTAAGTTACCGGGAACATATGCATAGTCATCAGAAGTCATTGGACAATGACAGGTGCATGTGGGCCCTATAATTTAGGAGGTTCTGGCACAATAAACTTTTGCTACCTTTTATAGATCTCCAAATTAAAAATGAAAATGCCAAGCTAGATAATGGAAACGGTGATCCTGATCTTCCGTCAGGTGGTGGTAACTATCGTTGTGGCAGAGAATGACACATCGATCTGGCTTCAGATCGAAAGATCGAACCCTACAATCTTAGCACCACAGCTCCTCTGGTTATCAACTGAGTCTTGGACTAGGTTGACCTCACCGAGAAGGCTAATCCCTACCTATGCAACGAAGAACACAAGCAAGAACAAGAAAGAATACAACCAAATTGCAGATGAATGATTAATCTCTCAAAGTTGGGGTCTCACAAACCGATGAACGGCGAAACTGTACTTGACAGAATAATCTAAGCAAAACCCAAACCCTAATGGAGGGGCGGTGGCTGTTTAAGAATATTCTAGGGTCGTGCAAGACCCCAGAACATGCCCCTAATCGGCCCAAACTCGATACATGGTCCAATGGGCCAAAAGACGGTGTCGCAGCACCCTGGTAGATTCTGGACGCTAACTTGTGACCATGATTCCCGTTGATTCCAAATAGTTTTTGACATGAAACCACTTGGATTGTCTTCCTTATCAAATTAGCTTTCCATCCATATGTGGATCATCGAAAACGGAGTCCGGATGCGTCCTAGGTGACCAGTTTAAGGCAGACTGGTCCTGGAGGCCGAGGCAGACTCGAAATCATGTTGGACCGGGCCTCCGGTTCCTGTTTGACATCCTTGCTGGTCATCTTCGCCTCCACCACGTCCTCTAAGTCCTTCATGACCCTCTCCAATGTTCCTAAGCAAGATAACATCATTAGGTAGTGTCTATTCTCAAAAGTATAAAAAGAATCGCTTAAGAACGAGCTCACCTCTAAATTGAGTTGACGCATTCGAGCCCGGGTCATTGGACCTTGCATGATGGTTGGAGGATCAGTGGGTACTTCCGAAGGAGTGATATCCTCATCATCCTCCCCCTCTTGAAATGGAGTCGTCCTTGACTCAAGCTCATCTTCTTCTCCCAAATAAGGTTTCAAATCTGCAACGTTAAAAGGTGGGACTAACCCCGAACTCAGGTGGCAACTCAAGTTTGTAGGCATTATCATTTATTTTCTCAATTATCTTATAAGGACCAGCTGCTCTTGGCATTAATTTAGACTTACGTAGCTCAGGAAATCTATGTTTTCTCAAATGTAACCAAACCAAATCACTCAGTTCAAATTTAATCTCTTTTCTACCTTTACTACCAGCAATTCTATACTTTTCATTCATTCTTTCAATATTTGCTTTAGTTGTTTCGTGCAACTTATGAATAAAATCAGCATGCTCTTTAGCATCACTATGTATTCTCTCAGTGGTAGGTAAAGGCAAAAGATCAATAGGAGCACGTGGGTTAAAACCATACACTACCTAAAAAGGACTTACCTGGGTGGTGGAATGTTCTGCCCTGTTATATGCAAACTCCACATGCGGCAAACACTCTTCCCACATCTTCAAATTGTGCTTCAAAATTGCTCTCAACATGGTAGACAATGTTCGATTCACAACCTCAGTTTGCCCATCAGTTTGGGGATGACATGTTGTAGAAAACAGCAGCTTTGTCCCCAATTTATTCCACAACGTGCGCAAAAAATAACTCAAGAATTTTGCGTCGCGATCTGAAACAATAGCAGAAGGCATACCATGCAAGCGAACGATTTCTTGAAAGAAAAGGTCAGCAATATGAACAACATCATCGCTCTTATGACAAGGAATAAAATATGCCATCTTAGAAAAACGATCAACCACCACAAAAATACTATCCCTCCCCCTCTTAGTCCTTGGCAAACCCAACACAAAATCCATAGATATATCAGCCCAAGGAGTAGAAGGAACAGGAAGAGGCATATACAAACCATGTGGGTTCAACCGCAACTTAGCTTTTTGACATGTGGCACACCGAGCCACGTACCGCTCTACATCTTGTCTTATCCTTGGCCAAAAGAAGTGTGTGGACAACACCTCCTCCGTCTTCTTAGCACCAAAATGTTCCATCAATCTGCCTCCATGTACCTCCTGCAACAACAAAAGATGAACGGAACTAACTGGAATGCATAGGCGGTTAGCTCTAAACAAAAACCTATCATTGATCATAAACTTATTCCATGAACGTCCCTCTCTATAATTAAGCAACATGTCCTTAAAATTAGGATCAACATATTGTTCTTTTGTTGATTGAAGACCAAAAATCCGACAATCAAGTTGGGACATCAATGTATATCTTCTAGACAAAGCATCAGCAATCACATTATCCTTCCCTTTCTTGTGTTTGATAATATAAGGAAAAGATTCAATAAATTCAACCCATTTAGCACGCCTACGATTTAGATTATTTTGAGAACGAAGATACTTACACGATTCATGATCAGAATGAATAACAAATTCTTTAGGCCACAAATAATGATGCCACGTCTCTAAAGAACGAACAAGTGCATACAATTCCTTATCATACATGGAATAATTAAGAACAGAGCCATGCAATTTTTCACTAAAGTAAGCAATGGGTTTACCATCTTGCATCAAAACACCTCTAATGCCAACTCCACTAGCATCACATTCTAGCTCAAAAGTCTTATCAAAGTTTGGAAGTTACAGCAATGGTGCATGTGTAAGCTTGTCCTTCAAAGTGTCAAAGGACTTCTGTTGTGCCTTTCCCCAATGAAACACCACCCCTTTCTTCATCAACTCATGCAATGGGGCAGCAATGGTGCTAAAATCTTTGATGAAATGACGGTAGAATCCTGCAAGACCAAGAAAACTCCTCACCTGTGTGACGGTTTGGGGAATCGGCCAGCTCTTTATGGCTTCAATTTTCATCTCATCCACCTCAATTCCCTATGGAGTTACAACATAGCCAAGAAAAGAAACTCGATCCGTGCAAAAGATGCACTTCTCAAGGTTACCAAATAAACGTGCATCTCGTAAAGCATTAAAAACAGCACGTAAGTGATCCATATGTTCATCAAAAGACTTGCTGTAAATTAATATATCATCAAAGTAAACTACCACAAAATGACCAATAAAAGCACTTAAAACCTCATTCATTAAGCGCATGAAAGTGCTAGGTGCATTTGTCAAACCAAAAGGCATAACTAACCACTCATACAACTTGAATTTGGTTTTAAACGCAGTTTTCCATTCATCTCCAAGTTTCATTCTAATATGGTGGTAGCCACTTCGCAAGTCAATCTTAGTGAAAATTATAGAACCACACAACTCATCAAGCATGTTGTCTAGCCTAGGAATAGGATGATGATACCGAACAGTAATATTATTGATGGCTCTACAATCAACACACATACGCCAAGTTCCATCTTTCTTAGGAACCAAAAGTATAGGAACAGCACAAGGACTAAGGCTTTTACGTACATGCCTATGGTCCAAAAGGTCTTGGACTTGTCACTGAATTTCCTTAGTCTCTTCGGGATTGGTTCGATAGGTAGCACGATTGGGCAAGGTTGCTCCCGGAATCAAATCAATTTGATGCTCTATTCCTCTCATAGGTGGCAACCCCGAGGGTATCTCAGCTGGAAAAATGTCCTCATACTCCTACAAAAGGTTAGTGACAGCAGGAGGCACCGAGCTAACAATATCATCAAGCAAAAACATAGCTCGTTTGCATACCAAAGCATAGCAAATATCATCATCAGAAATTTCAGCAAAGTCACATTTTGTTGCAAGCATAACACCACCCTTCAATTTAATTCCCTTAGCCTTAGAAATAGATGTAGACTTATCATTTTTAGGTGGGAAAATAGAATTAGCAACTTGCTGATTTTCAGATTGAACATCATTCAGACTAGCAGTGCATTCTCTATCAGCTTGTACAATTTGAGAAGGTGTTAAAGGTACCAAAGTAATTTTCTTTCCTTTATGCACAAAAGTGTATTTATTACTTCTACCATGGTGTGTAGCATCATTATCATGTTTCCAAGGACAACCCAATAAAAGTGAACAAGCTTGCATAGGTACCACATCACAATCAACAGAATCAGCATAAGAACCAATGGAAAATGAAACTCTACAAGTTTGTGTTACCTTTGCTTTACCAGAATCATTTAGCCACTGAATATGGTATGGACGTGGGTGTGGGCGTGTGGTCAAGCCAAGCTTCTTGACCAAATTAGAACTCACCAAATTGTTGTAGCTACCTCTATCAATAATGACACGTGCTCGATGGTTGCTGATGACAAAGAAAATCTAGAACAAGTTATGGCGTTTTAGCTTCTCAGGTTGCTGGACTTGTGAGCTGAGCACCCGTTGTACAATGATGCTCCTATAGGATGTCGTGGACTCGTCACCAAGGACTTCGCCATTCTCTTCATCTACATCTTGGTCTTCTTCATCCTCAATGTTAGAGGTGCTGATGTAACCATCCTCTGTAGCAATATATGCCTGCTGACTTGGGCAGTCCTTCTACACATGGCCAATGCCATGGCAGCGGTGGCACTGAATGACCAAAGTGTGTCCCGTCGATGCAATGGATGAGGCACTCTTGATAGGCACCTACAAAGAATTTTTACCTGAATCTGAAGGTCATGTGGGAGGTGCCTTAGGTGTAGCTGAAACTCTAGAGGTTGTTGGTTGCTTGCTCGCTGGTGGAGGCGCTCGAAAAGTGGCTGGCTTGGTCAGCCCCGAAGATGGTGCCAAGCATGGCGTGTATGTGGTGGTGCTGACCTTGCTCTTGCTCTGCTGTTCACGCCCTTATAATTCTTTTTCTACAAGCATAACAAACTGAAACAACTGGTTGACAATGTTAAATTCTTTATAATCAACAATGTCCTGAATCTCACGCCTCAAACCCGGCTAAAAATGACAAATGGCATCTTCGTTTCCCTCCACAACACTACAGCGCATCAATCCCTTTTGGAGCTCACCATAGTAATCCTGTATAGATTTATCTCCTTATTCTAAATGCATCAATTTCTTACGCAAGTCTCTATGATAAGAAGGAGAAACAAAGCGATCACGCATAGCTACCTTAAGTTCTTCCCATGTACCAGGTAAAGCATCCTGTGCAGCTAGCCCATTCCACCAAATAATGGCAAAATTCTTAAACTCACTAGTAGCTTGTCGAACTCTATGATGCTCAGGCACAAGGTGGGCGCTAAACTTTTGTTCTACTGTCATCTCCCAATCAAGATATCCCTCAACATCATAATGACCCAAAAAAGATGGTATTGTAAACTTAATCTTAGCATAAGGATCATCGGGTACACGGTGATTATTACCTTGATGGTGGTGGACACCACCCATACCTGTCGTGTTGCGGCGAAGACGTCGTCATAATCTTGCTTGTCGGAAGGCTGCTCGATCTATGTTCCCCACGACATCATGCACCGTGTCTTCTAGCAAGAGACTATCGATGTTGCTACCGGAGACGTCATTGTTGTTGACCGCCACCAAAGTTTCCAACTTAGTAACCTTGTCGGTTAGCGTGGAAATTCATTTGTCCAATCTCTCCATGCTGTTGCCAATATTGAGTTTAATGAATGCATCAATGACGGCCTTCTTGACGGCCTCATTCATCCTTTTTTGGACATCCTCTATAATAGCTTGAAGTTGCTCTTGGCTGACACACTCGTTGAAACCCTTAGGATTGTTATCTTTAGTCTGATCACCTCCTGCCATTGTAAACATAAAAAATAGGAGCAAACAGTGAAAGTTATCCCTAACAAATGACTACGTGGTTGCAGTGGTGTCACTTTTCACAGCAAGTGGAAGCATCTTACCAAGCTCTTACAAAGTTCTTACCAACGCAAGCAGTGGATGGTACAACCGGCGGCTGGTTCGTGATACCTGTGAGGCAGTGGTACCGAGATTGCAAGACCCTTTTTCTGTACTGATCTGAAGAGTTTGTGGAGCTTGGAAGGCACACAAAGAGTAATATGTATATCTGGCACACAAGTCAGTAATAGAAAGTAATACTGAATTATAGTCCAAAGTACTTATTCTCGTTGCTGGTCTAAAATATTCCAAGTACCAGGTGTGTGACAAAAGTATGGTGGATAGCAAGATGATAGGTGTGTGAATAACAAGTATGATGGATGGAAACAGAAACACAAACAAGGAATCAGATAGCACATGCAAACACAGCTCATTTTGGTCTTCTCTATGTGCTCCTCTAGATATTGTTCCTCTTTTGCCCCTCTCTTTTTTTCCTATTTTTTGGGCTGTCGTTGTTTTTTTGGGAAATCTCAACTTTTTTATTTTATTTTATTTTGATATTTTCCTTTACTTAGGAGCACAAAAGAAGTAACCACAAAAAATATGAGCTTAAACAAGTGAAAGACGTGGCCTGTGGAAAATTTTGAAAACTTGCTCAAAATCGACACAAACCTTATGACCACGAAAAGAGGATCTTGTGACCACTTTTTGACCAATTTAAAATTTTTGAACCCCGGTGCATGTGGGCAAAAGTCATTGGACAATGACAGGTGCATGTGGGCCCTATAATTTAGGAGGTTCTGTCACAGACTGGTATCAGAGCGACCATTACAAAGTTTTTTATAGTATTGTTTTGCAAAAACTTCAAAATGATTTAGGGCAAATAAATTTAACCTGTTAATTTGGTCCAAATTGCTTCCGACTTATCTTAATTCATTCTCGCAATTCTTTATTTGATTAATAAGGCTTTATATGGTGGAGTGGTAATCTTATTATGTCCTATATAATAATAACTATTGTTTATGTACCTTATGAGCTTTGATGCTTAAGTTTCGTAAGGACGATTCATGCATCATGATTAATCCACTTGTTAATTACTTTCCCTCTTAGTTTGAGTTGAGTAGTATAAGTCACATTCTTACTACTCTTTAGACTTTTCTCAGATTATCTTACTGTTATTAAATCTTGCTTTCTATAGTATGGTTCGTACCAAAGTAACGCCCCGTAAGTCCGTTGGATCCAGAGGAGTTCCTCGTCACCAGCTTGCCCCTAGGAGTGATGGTGTTAGCAGTAGCAGCTTGAGGCCTGATCCCCAGGCTGAGGTACAGAGGCTTTCAGCAGAGTTAGCACAGGCTACTAGAGATAGGGATGATTCGAGTTTCCCGAGGACATCCGACATGCTTCTTAAGTTACCGGGAACATATGCATAGTCGTCAAAAGTCATTGGAAAATAACAGGTGCATGTGGCCCCTATAATTTAGGAGGTTCTGGCACAATAAAGCTTTTGCTACCTTTTATAGATCTCCAAATTAAAAATGAAGATGCCAAGCTGGATAATGGAAACGAGGATCCTGATCTTTCGTCAGGTGGTGGTAACTATTGTTGTGGCAGAGAATGACACACCGATCCGGCTTCAGATCGAAAGATCGAACCCTGCAATCTTAGCACCATAGCTCCTCTGGTTATCAACCGAGTCTCGGACTAGGTTGACCTCGCCAAGAAGGCTAATCCCTGCCTGCGCAATGAAGAACACAAGCAAGAACAAAAAAGAACACAACCAAATTGCAGATGAATGATTAATCTCTCAAAGTTAGGGTCTCACAAACCGATGAACGGTGAAACTGTTCTTGACAGAATAATCTAAGCAAAACCCAAACCCTAATGGAGGGGCAGCGGCTGTTTAAGAAGACTCTAGGGTCGTGCAAGACCCCTGGACGCGCCCCTAATGGGCCCAAACTCGATACATGGTCCAACGGACCAAAAGATGGTGTCGCAGCACCCTGGTAGATTCTGGACGCTAACTTGTGATCATGATTCCCGTTGATTCTGAACAGCTTTTGACGTGAAACCACTTGGATTGGCTTCCTTATCAAATTAGCTTTCCATCCATATGTGGATCATCGAAAACGGAGTCCACGTCTTGGGTGACTAGTTTAAGGCAGACTGGTCCTGGAGGCCGAGACAGACTCGAAATCATATTGGACCGGGCCTCTAGTTCCTGTTTGACGTCCTTGCTGGTCATCTTCGCCTTCACCACGTCCTCTAAGTCCTTCATGACCCTCTCCAATGTTCCTAAGCAACATAACATCATTAGGTAGTAGTCTATTCTCAAAAGTATAAAAAGAATCGCTTAAGAACGAGCTCACCTCTAAATTGAGTTGACGCATTCGAGCCTGGGTTATTGGACCTTACATGACGGTTGGAGGATCAGCGGGTACATCCGAAGGAGTGATGTCCTCATCACTAGATGCACCACCATTGAAGCCTAAGGATCCTACATTTACTGTTAAGGAGGCCATAATCTTAGTGCATGATATTATAAATTATTGTCTAATGTTGTTGTAAACATCTTTGTGCCTTATGCCTATTTATCTCTAAAACCCGAAGTGCTTTGCAATTCAGTTAAAACGCAACCTGCTGCAACTGTACCAGCTCTGTGGACGGGAGTCCAAGCGGTTATGGCTAATTCTCCCACTTGTGGCCCGGGGCATGGTCCAACTGGTGCCACAGCCCACAATTGCATCGTACTTCGTACCCGATAGAAGAACGCGCAAGTGGAAGGGGTTGGCTGGGCTGGGCCGGCCTTGTTTGGTTTCATGTGACCAAACAACTAGTCGTGTGGAAGAAATATAGGAAATAATTGAGCTATGCTAATGGACTGTGATGGCTTATCCTTGTGGGCCAAAAGTGAGAAAGAGAGGAAAAGAGAAAACAAAACTTTTTCTTTTGTTTCAAAGCCATCAAAAGTAAATTTCCAAACTTATTTCATAAAACAAATATGGAAAATATTTTTAGTATATTTCTAAAGACTTTTGAAAATTAGACTTAAACTAAACTTGTTTTTCAAACAAAATTTTGAAGATTTATTTTTGAAAAGAGAACAAAATCTATCGAGGCATAAGCACATTTTGTAAACTTATTTTTCACATAGATAAAATTATGCAGCTAGCATAAAGGCAATACCACCAATAAAGTTATTTCATAAAAAATATAAAGTTTAGTTTCTTTATCAACATTGGTAAAAAAAACTAACTAAAGATAGGAGAAAATTGAAGAAACCATTAAATCATTTTATTCTATTTAGTAGTTTCTATTCACAACCCAAAATCAGAATTTTAGGGGTGTGACAAAGAACTAATTGATAAAGAGAAAATATTAGAATACACAAAGAAGTACTTTAATAAACCTTAATTAGTGGAATATGCAAAAGAGAGTTGCGCAAACCAAGGACCAAACATAGATTTTTTTTATAAAGGAAGGATTTTATTAATTCACCATTATTATATCGATATGATATAATAAAAGTGAATTCACTTCCTGCTTCTTCCTAAACACATTGCCAAAGAGAAAAAGCATGACACTCTAATGCCATTAGTTCTGAGACTAGATCGCCATACATGTGTCCAGGAGAAAAAGGCCGTAGCCGCTTGCATCAATTGTTGCAGTGCCTTCAACATCAAAGCCAATATGATTCTATGATTGTGAGACTTTAAAAAAAACTAAATAAATTCTTAAAATACCTTGCATCCAAAATGGATTCGGTTGACCTTGATGTACGCATTTTATTGCTTCCGGCGCAAACTCTTGCAGGATCACGTGTTCCTGGACTCATCGGATCCAAGCATGTGCGCATCAAACGAAGTCGCAACTTGCAAGGCCTCAATTGAAGCTACAACAGATATGCATATCTTACGTGAATATACAAACACCATTATCTTATTATATCGATCAAAACAAAAGAAAAGTATATAGTACTAGATATCCCTAGCTGCTTAACGGCCTGTTAACTGGCTAAAACTAAACCTAGCGTATCAAAATAGTGAGACAGAATTAATTTTATAGCTAAATATTTAACCAGTTGTTAGTTATCACCAATTAATTTAAATTAGTTTTTAGTATAACTAGTAACTAGCCTTGATCGGTCCAGAGAGACTTGTTATGGACTCTAGACATGGAGCATCTAGTCAAGACTGGATCCAGATACAACCTCTTTTGCTGATATGGCTGGCCTCACCGTGAAACAAGGTCCTTTGATCTAGGAGTACAGGCCACTCAAAAATCGAAACTTGGCTGACATGAATGGGGCCGAGGACCCACTAGATAATTTTCTAGCTCTATCTTCATTTTCCACTTGGGCACTTGGCACTAGTTAATTAAGCTCGTTTTCAGCCTGTAACTAATAAAAAAAGAAAGTGAACGTGCAAGAGGAAAATGTCATGTCACCATGTCGGTGGCATCTATCAAATTAATTGTCTATTTGCACTATCTAAAATCGCAATATGATTTTTTTTTCTGGCAGGACAAGTTTTTGGCACTCTCTTATTTTACTACACAAGATTTTTTGATGTAAAGTTGATGCTTATTATATTTGTATTTGTAATAGTTACTTATAATTTGATTTTGTAAAATAATTGTATATATATAGGATATTTTTGCAATAGCTTCCTATAGGTTTAGTTTGAAATAGTTACATTTGTTTTTGAAATAGTTACTTACATTTGACATAAGTTGATTTTTTTTCAATTCAATACACATTATTTTTTGCAAAATAACTATATATACCGATATTGTTCCAAGAGTAATACTTTTACGTTAGCATCAGATCTAAATGAATATAGGATATACACTAGTGCACACAACATTTGTACTAGCAGCACTCTTTGAATTTTCATTAGCGATTTTGTAAATCCTCGGTGTGAAAGCCTAGTGAAAATGACGATGTGTTACATTTGTGTGTGATTAGAACTATCCATGTAAATGATTTAAACTGGTGATATGCTTACACAACCCGCTAGTGTAAATGGTTTTCAAGAATTCATAACACTAGTAGAGAAACGACATTTGATCCACTTCGAAATTTGGGTATAGTCCCGGTATTTGTCGCGTCCGGGACTAGAGAAACCTTTAGTCCCGGTTGGTAGCTCCAACCGGGACTAAAGGTTCACTTTTACTCCTGTTTTGTCCCTCCAACCGGGAGTAAAAGTCTATTCCCGGCTGGAGGATCCGTCCGGGACTAGAAAGGGATCTTTAGTCCCGGTTTCTGTCTACAACCGGGACTAAAGGTCCCCTCCTATATGCCCCTTGTTCCTCTCCGAGCTCGAGCCACTTCGAGCTCAGTGTTCTTGCTTCATCGCTGGCCTCTCTTCTTCCTCATCATCGGTGATCACAAGATTTCTTCCATTCCTCCATCGATTCTTCGGTTTTAAAGGTTACCAACTTTATACTCTCATGTTTCATCAGTAGCTTATTTCATTTTGTGGACTAGATATATGTGGTTTTTTTATGATAGATTTTTTTTCTTTGTAAGCCATTTAAGCTCAAAATCACTTTAAAGTTTGCATATTTGGATGAAGGAAGGTTAAAGAAGTTATTCAAAACTAGTATTGAGCTTTCATTTCTAGCATGCATAGCACACTTCATGCTTTAGAGATATAGAGAATTTTAAAGTTTTTTTAATTTTATTTGTTTATAAAATGATAAATTTATATTATATTAAAAATGAGTATAGAGAGTAGATGGCAACTGCTTCCGGGTTCTCGGCCTCTCATTGGGTTACAAAGCGACTGAGGCCGCACCTCCCTCTCATTGCATGCGGCAAGTGTGAGGAGAAGATTGTGATGGAGTACCGGGTGAGGAAGGAGTGTCCCAACAAGGGCTGTATCGTCTACAAGTGTCCGGATCACAATGTGAGTTATTTTGTCACATTTGATGATTATGGTTAATTTATACTTATTTTCATGATGATTGTGATTAAAGTTCTAATTTTTTGTTTTAATTTCAGTGGGATGGCACTGGATGTTCAGGCTGGTACTAGGAGGAAGAGTATGTTGAACATGTGCAAAACTCTCTTGCACAGGCGGCTACGGCGGCTGATGAGGCAGTGATCCTACGGAAGAAGCCCATAGATGTTGAACAAACGCATGATCTGTCTGTTTTAGTTGGGATTGGTCGCGAAATCCTTATGCTGCTGAAGTACATTTTAGCTTTAGTTTTTTTAGTGGTAGTTGTGATTGTCTACATTGTAGCGAGACTTTCATAAATTAATACATTGTGTGGTGTCATGCATATTGTATAATTAACTAATTATGTTCTAAGTTTTAATATGGTATGTATGTCATGTAATGCAAATGAGCCGACATTGGATGTACAATGCTGATCGTCGCTCCCAAGAGTTCATTGAGGGCGTGCATTCTTTCTTACGTGTGGCCGAGGCAAACAAACGCGATGATTTCATGTGCTGCCCATGTGCCATATGTAATAATTTGAAGGAATATGCTAGCTCAAGGAGTCTTCATTCACACTTGTTGAAGTCAGGTTTCATGCCAAACTATATTTGTTGGACGAAGCACAGAGAAACCGGGGTTGTAATGGAAGAAGGTGAAGAAGAACAATGGGACGATGATGACATTATTGCTGAATATAGGGCCTTCAATGATACTGCAATGGGGGAAGCTGAAAAAGAGGTAGGGACAGAAGATGAGCCCACTGATGATCTTGGTCAGGCCATTCGTGACACATAAAGAGAATGCGAAAGTGAAAAGGAGAAGATCAAGTTCGAGCGCATGCTAGAGGATCACAAGAAATTGCTATACCCAACTTGTGATGTGGGGCAGAAAAAGTTGGGTACCACACTGGAATTGCTGCAATGGAAGGCAAAGAATGGTGTATCTGACAAGGGATTTGGGGAGTTACTAAAAATCCAAAAGAAGATGCTTCCGAAGGATAACGAATTGCCCGCCACTACGTATGAAGCAAAACAGGTAGTCTGCCCTTTGGGATTAGAAATCCAAAAGATACATGCATGTCCTAATGACTGCATCCTCTACCGTGGCGAGGAGTACGAGAAGTTAGATGCATGCCCGGTATGTCATGCATTGCAGTATAAGATCAGGTGAGATGACCCTAGTGATGTTGAGGGCGAACGTCCCACGAAGGAAATCCCTGCCAAGATTATGTGGTATGCTCCTATAATACCATGCTAGAAACGTCTGTTCAGAAACAAAGACCATGCAAAGTTGTTGTGATGGCACAAAGAAGACCGTAAGGTAGACAATATGTTGAGACACCCTGCTGATGGGTCCCAGTGGAGAGCAATCGATAGAGAATTCCCGGAGTTTGCAAATGACACAAGAAACTTAAGGTTTGCTTTAAGTATGGATCATATGAATCCTTTCGGGGAGCAGAGCAGTAGTCATAGTACTTGGCCTATTACTCTATGTATCTACAACCTTTCTCCCTAGTTATGCATGAAGCATAAGTTTATTATGATGCCAGTGCTTATCCAAGGCCCAAGGCAACTTAGCAATGACATCGATGTGTACCTGAGGCCACTAGTTGAAGAACTTCTACTTTTGTGGAATAGACCAGGTGTACGTGTGTGGGATGAGCACAAACAGGAGCACTTTGACCTACGAGCATTGTTGTTTGTAACAATCAATGATTGACCTGCTCAAAGTAATCTTTCAGGACAATCAAACAAGGGATATAATGCATGCACGCACTGTTTTGATGACATTAAAGGTATATTCTTGAAAAAATGTCAAAAGGTCATGTACCTTAGCCATTGTCGATTTCTTCCTGCGAATCACCCCCTAAGAAAGAAAGGCAAGCATTTTAAAGGTAAGGCAGACCACCAGACCAAGCCGGGCAACCGAACTGGTGAGGATGTACTCAATATGGTCAAGGATGTGAAAGTAGTATTTGGAAAGGCACATGGCAGCGAACCTATTCCAAACAACGCCGACGGTCACGCACCCATGTGGAAGAAGTCCATATTTTGGGAGCTACCCTATTGGTAAGTCCTAGAGGTCCATAGCGCGATCGACGTGATGCACTTGATGAAGAATATTTGTATAAACCTGCTAGGCTTCATGGGTGTGTATGGGAAGCCTAAGGACACACTTAAAGTACGATAGGACCTACGGTGTTTGAAAGAACGAGACAACCTGCATCCAGAGAAGACAAATGATGGACGCCATTACTTAAGTCCTACCAGCTACACTCTTACCAAAGAAGAGAAGGAAATCATGTTTGAATGCCTAGCAAGCATCAAGGTACCATCTGGATTCTCCTCGAATATAAAGGGTATAATAAATATGCCAGAGAAGAAATTCCTAAACTTAAAGTCCCATGACTGCCACATGCTCATGACACAATTGCCTACCATTGCATTAAGAGGAATTCTACCTCCAAATGTATATCTAGCCATCGTGAAGCTATGTGCATTCCTCAATGTAATTTCTTAGAAGGCAATCGATCCAATGGATCTAGCTAAACTACAGAATGATGTGGTTCAATGTCTTATCAGCTTTGAGTTGGTGTTCTCTCCTTCCTTCTTTAATATCATGACACACCTCCTAGATCACCTAGTCAAGGAGATTAGCATTCTCGGTCCTGTATTCCGGCACAACATGTTCCCCTTTGAGAGGTTCATGGGAGTCCTAAAAAATATGTTCACAACCGTGCTTGACCAGAAGGAAGCATCGCCAAGGGCTATGGAATAGAGGAGGTCATTGAGTTTTGTGTTGACTTTATTCTTGACCTTAACCTGATTGGTGTTCCTGAATCGCGACATGAGGGGAGACTAAGTGGAAAGGGGACACTAGGGAAGAAACCATATATTGGTATGTAGGACAATTATTTTAATAAAGCACACTACACAGTTCTGCAAAACTCCTCTTTGGTGGATCCGTATATCGAGACACATAAAGAGTTGCTCCGATCCAAGTTTCTAGGGAAGTCTGAAGCTTGGATTACGCGTCAGCACATGGAAACTTTCAGCGACTGGTTACGAAAAGAATGTCAGGGTGATGAGAGTATTGATGAGCAACTTTATTTGTTGGCTAGGCAGTCATTGTGGCATATCCTCACATACAAAGGATACGAGATAAATAGGAATACATTTTACACACTAGCCCAAGATAAAAGGAGCACCAACCAAAACAGTGGTGTGCGCATAGATGCCACTAACCCTAATGGAAATAAACAAACACATTATGGCCGCATAGAGGAGATATGGGAACTAAACTATGCACCTACTTTTAAGGTACCTTTGTTCAAGTGCCAATGGGTAAAGATGATTGGAGGCGGGGTAGCAGTCGACAACCAGTATGGAATGACAACCATGGACCTCAACAATATTGGGTACAAAGATGAACCATTCGTCCTTGCCAAGGATGTGAATCAGGTGTTCTATGTCAAGGACATGTCTATAAAACCGAATAGAGGGAAAAACAACAACGACCCAATCAATGAGTCAAAGCACCACATAGTTCTTTCAGGGAGAAGAAACATCATCGGAATTGAAGACAAGTCAGACATATCAGAAGATTATGAAAAGGATGACCGAATTCCACCTTTCATAGTGAACAAAGACCCAAGCATCCACCTAAATGATGAGGACACTCTATGGTTACGACGCGATCATAACCAAGGGATATATGTTAAGAAGAAGTTCACTACTGTGCCCGCTTGATATATATAGTGATGTATTAGACCTATTATGTAATAATTGTGACTTCAGATTTTTTTGTCATGTTTTCATATTTTCTACGGTTTAAATGAATTTTCTGCTAGATGGTGGATTTCCCGTGGAGAATGTGTGATGAAAAACCAAATGATGAACGTTAATAAGATGTAAAAACTAATTTTCTGTCGAAAAACAATAGTTTTAATGATTTTAATTAAGTAGTATATTTTTGCATGGTGAAAATTGTAATTATTATTTACACTATGTCAAATATTTATACAGTAAAACAAAAGAGTTTAGTTTACAAATTTTTATTGTGTATAATAATGCAAAACCAAGTCCAAGAATTTTTTTTATAATTTTTTTGGATAATATTTTATTTATTAGGCAATTAATAACTCTCTGCATATTTAGTCCCCCTGATCAGTTGAAAAGCGGCTGCGCTTCCACGGAGTTGCTAAATTAAGATGATGCAATGCTATGTTTCCCTGTGGATGACATCACTGCACCGTTTACATCATGTGACCTACATATTCCAAAAGAGAATGCCACAACCATGGTGGCTCTCGGTGTTTTTTCTCCTGCAGATCCTACCAAAACACAAAGAATCCATGGGGCAATAATACCACCTGGATATGTTAGTGTCTTAGTGGATAGAGTTAACAAAGGTTTTAGTGATCTGGCTTTTGACATTCCAGGAGGTGATGGGGAGAAGACTCTAGGAGAAGTAGAGAAAACATTCATACTATGGCGCAAGCGCTACATCATTATTCTCGGGGTCTCTAGTCCACCACCGCTTCCTCAATTGCCAGACAATAGGTGCGGACAAAAGTGAACGAAATTTTTTTCACTAATTTTCTATTGACATGCATGATTAAAAATAATAATTTCTTATACCTAATTATTCTTTTTTGTACTCACACAGCAGGGTCTCCGCCAACCTAAGTCCAATTATTCAATCTCTTGATCATCATAGTGTTTCGGGCAATCAGGTGGCAACGCCACCACCGCCGCCACCTCCAAGGAGGTCTCCAACACCTCCAAGGAGGTCTCCAACAGCTTCCCCGCCTCCCTTGATGACTAAGAAGAAGCTAGCTCCTAAGAGGTCCACCCCACAAACGAAGCCGTTGGCCCACCAGCCGGCAAAGAAGAAAGCCTCATCTAATCCAGTTATTCCCCAAAAACTGTCTTACGAGAAAAGTGAAAAAGAATTAAATGCTGCAGTACAAAAAGATGTGGACAATTTCTTCGAAAAAGTGAAAAAGCAATGAGAAGCGAGGGAGAACCTGGAGAAACCGTACTTCTACCTACCTCCAGATCTTCTAAGAAAGAAGGTGGACCAGAAAAAGCGGGAATCTCAAAAGACCCTGCCAAAATCGGACTACGACCGCTCTCTCACCAAGTCATTTGAGGCGGCGTAGAAAAAGACTAGACCAGGGAAAGGTGTTGCACAACTCGGACAACAATCACAACAATCAGTCCCCCCTCTTATCGTTCATAATGAATATGGTTCGAACTTAGACTTAGACGTCGATTTTGAGGAGCTGGCTCGGTTTTACGAGGAAACTAGTTTGGACCTTGCCCAAGTGCTCGCTGAAGGACTATCTGCTCTGAAAGTGGATCCTTGGAAGAAATTTGAACATGAAAAGAGTCCATACAACCCTGAGGCCTTAAGTGAACTGGGTACACAAATGTACCTACTAAACAAGTGGTATATAACGGCGTGTGAACGGGGAGAGGCCATTGTTCCTGTCAGAGTTAGAAACCAACATTACTTCCGTGGCGATGACGTTATATATGTCGAGTTTGTAGAATTACACCAACTATGCCACCTGGACTCTCTCGACAAAAGTCTCATTAGCTGCTATTGTCTGTAAGTGTGATTATTTTCTACTATTAAAGTGTATATATATAAAGCTACATGTATATAAATAAATTATATATCCTCACACTATATTTTTATATATGCAGATATGAGATGACAGAACTCAGAAAGAGAAAGGATAATGATGTTGGTTTCGTTGATCCAAATGTCGTATTCAAACACCCTAACCCCCCGCCTCAATGGAAAGCTGAACTCGAGAAAAATCTCATGAGGTTCTTAGTGAACCAACAAAACATGAACATACTCTTCCCCTACAACTTCAAGTGAGTGTTAAATAATTAATGATGTCGATCATATGGACATTTGTTCAATTATTTGCTTACTAGCTAAGCTATCTCCCATATATATATATATATATATATATATATATATATATATATATATATATATATATATATATATATATATATATATATATATATATATATATAGGGAGAGGCTATTCAGTAGCCAGCTACAGAATAAGTTATTCTGTAGCCACCTCCATTTACCATAATTTTATATACTAATTTACGATAATGTCAATATATATTTACTATAGTTGGGTTACTATAACACATAGGGATATTTACCATAACGTTATAGTAAACCACTTAGTAAGGAGTTACTATAATCTCATAAATTAACATAGTAATTATAGTAACTCAAGGTGGCTACAAAATATGTTATTTTGTAGCCAGCTATAGAGTAGTTGTTCTATATATATATATTGACTCTAGTTAATATCGATCATATTTGTGTATAAAAACATATGCAGCAATCACTGGATATTGATGGTCATTGATATGGCCAATAGTTGGTTGAGCATCTTAGACTCGTTAAGAAAAGAGCAAACAGAGTACCAAGACATGATAGATATTATCCAAGGGTAATTTGGTCTCTCTAGCAACTATATATACCCCGATCTTTTAACTGAAATAATTATTAAAGGCCAAATTAATTTTTTATTTTATTGGGCGCAGTGTTTGGAAAAGTTTCATTGAGGAACACTACATGAAACATTGCAAAGCGCCACTGGATGTAATTGCACACAAAGTAAGTACTAGCTATATATATAATCCAATTAACACCATGCATGCTTTCAATTCACCGGATCTTTTTTCTCATAAAAGTGGGTTCTGAGGCAAGAACAGGGGAACAACTACTGCGGATACTATGTTTCCGAGTTCATCATGGCGTACGCAAAAAGAACTCCTGAAGAGATCCTCAAAGTACGTTATATAAATATATTCATATATTCACAATTTCTTTTGTTGCTCATATATATAAGTAATCATGTGACCAACACATATATATATTAATACTTTTCCTTTAACTTTTATTGAAGACTCTATGGTTGAAGGAAAAAGTCATACGACGTGATCAACTGAAAGCAATTCAAGAGACCATAGCAGGATTTCTTAATGACTAGGTCCTCAACCCCGCCGGCGAGTTCTACAATGACATCAACGAAACATGAAAGCCAAACCAGATGGAGTGAATTTGTTATCCCAAGGATATGATAGAATATACAATGCAAGCTTTATTTGTAATATATATATATATATATACATATTATATGTACATAAAATAACGTACAATATATGTATATGCATGTAATATATACGTTAGTTTCATACTTTAATTTGTATAAAATGTTCAAACATTATAAACGTGTAGAATACGTATATTACTAGCAGCGTAGAATGCATATTCGAAAACCAAAACGAATCATCAATTGAAAATAGAAAAAAAAAAGAAAACCTTTAGTCCTGGTTGGTAATACCAACCGGGACTAAAGGGCCGCCCCATGTGGCCAGGCCGGGAGGCCTCTTTAGTCCTGGTTGGTCTTACCAACCGGGACTAAAGGTGCACCTTTAGTCCTAGGTAAGAAACCGGGACTAAAGGAGGGGCCCTTTAGTCCCGAATTCGTACTCCCGGTTGGAAAACCGGGACTGAAGGGGTTTCCCAACCGGGAGTAAAGCCCGTTTCTGTACAAGTGTAAGTCGAGCAAAAAATAGCATTTTTTTTTAATTTGGGAGAGGCCCGCCAACCAACCTTACTGCTGCAAATCACAAGTCAAAGTCACTTGTGACCAAGTGTCTAATGCATTCTTTTTGTATTCATTTTAACAAATATTGTTGTATTGCATATGAGATCCTAAACTTATTCAAACGAAAAACTTGAACTAGAAAGGTTTAGAACACTTGGATTACTATAACTTTGGTTTAGTTCGTTTCTCCAACTGAGATCATTTGAAAAATTATAAAATTTTAAATTTAAAAATCCTAAAATAGAATTTTCAGGCACTTAAAGTTTTTAAATAAAAAATAGTCAAGTACAAAGTTGCACATCTTTTCGAGTATTAAAACTTTGGTTTAGATAATTTTTCCATACGAGGTCATTTGACAAATTCACAAAAAATAATTTCAAATTATTGGTACTGGCGGCAGGTTAAGAAAACCACCAGCGTAAACATATTTACACTGATAGTTTTCTTATAGATACTGCTGGTACAATTCTCTATTTACACTGACGGTAAACTTAAACATCCGCTAGTGCAAAACCAATTTACATTAGCGGTTGTCTTAAACCTGCGGCCAGTGTAAATAGAGAATTTCTACTCACGGTGACATTAAAGAAACCAGCAGTAGAGATGCATCCACATGAAAAATCTTTAGCATCGACAAACACTGTTTATGTACTGGTGACAATAATGCTTAGTGCCGTGTTATATCTTATATGCAACTAATTGCATGACAACATGGAAGTCCTGAAAGTTGCCTGTACCTACGAGTACAAATCACTTGATGTAATTTACTATATATCTTCTGTCCTCCCTCTCTTGGACCTCAAACCCATCTTCTCCATTCCACAGAACAATACACTTGCTAGACTTGTCAACGTTGATCTTTAATTTCTGGAAAATGTTAGGGAAAATAGTCCCTGGGCACTTCTCTGCCTTCGCCCTATTTTCTTGAATTCTGACCATCATTTTCTTGCTTATGGCCTCATTCATGGAGAAAACCAGATAGAACCTTGCATCTATGATGCTATCATTGGAACTCTCATGCACATTGTTGTGCACTGAGTCACAGTTCGAACCAAGTTTGAAGAGAGCCCTACTCCAATGTTCTGGTGAAGTGGTCATCATGTCCTTAGCTCCTGTTGGTGTGTCCTGAGCAAGGTAGGCTCTGTTCAGGTTGAACAAAACCCCACTAGATGACTTTGCACACCGCCACCACTTCTTCTGTAGCTTTTTGTCTTTTATCTGTGTATTTTTTCCTCCGGATAACATAAATGTGTCTTGCACACATTCTGTGCTCTGCATTAGGTACCAACTCCTTCATAGCCTTAAACAATCCTGCATGGACACTTAGTCAGGTAGTTGTTACAAATCATTTTTGTAAGGTACTAATAGTTAAATATGCAAACAACTATGCGGACACAAGGTTGATATGTGCCCTTGTGGTTCGGATTTGTGATGGGTGATTGTCAACGTGATTCGCGTCTTGGGTTGAGTTTCTAAACTAACCATGGCGTAAGTTGGGTTGTGCAACATATCTTTTGGCTTGTGGTGCACATATGTGGAGCTCGGAGGCGGTGGTCGACGACGAGGAGAAGGTCAAGTAGGGACGTGCCGTGCCGATGAACTGGGGCGGTGAAGGACGAACGCGAGGCTTGGACTGAGGGACCAGGAAGCCGGGCGTCCAGCCGTGGTAGCTGACATCTGGGGACATCGACGAGCGCAAGTGTACATGGAGGAGTGACCATGTTGGCTGAGAGTCAAGACTGCAGACGTGCAAGTCGAGCGGAGGCTCTAGAAGACTTGGCGACCGAGCGGTCATGGACGGTTTGGTGGTTTGGGCCTCAAAACCATCGGAAGGATGGTTTCCAGGTTTGGGCCTCAAAACTCGGGCGGAGCTTCCGAGGAGGAACGAGGCGGCACGTGGTGGAATGACAGAGGTTGCGTCAAGGCGAAGCAAATCTATGAAGGAGGCGTGGCCGTCCGATCGACAGAAAAAGAGTTGGATTGTTACGCTCTCAGGTCAAGTAGTTCGGCTTAAAATATCTAGAGACAAAACTAAAATTATGTAATAGCTCTCTTAAATAGGACGATGGTGCCCCAATCATCCTCAGCTCTACCATTTTTATTTTTCCTTGCCCTTGGTTTTCCCTATCCCTTATTGCTGTTGAGAGAGGTCCACTTATGAAGAAATTCGTGAGTGTATGTCCTCCAGGATTCATTTTTGTGTGTGATTTTCGTTCCTATGTGTTCTTCGTTTTACCTCATTTTCGTTCTGGACTACGATCTAATTTTTCCCGAAGTTTGGATCAACACTGGCTATGATTTCTTGGGATAGGTTTTTACCAAGTTGAATTTCATCTGTGGAAAGTTTGGGAGCGAATCCTTTTATTTTGGGTCGGACTTTCGTCGATTTTGTGCTCGGCGCCCCTTCTCTGTTCATGGCGCAGGAGCGCTTCGTCTCTGTTCGTCGTGTACGGGGTTCTGGTTAGGAGCTTCGGGCGTGAGCAGACCCACGCCGGCGCCGTTCTCTGAGCGGCGGAGTGCAGCCCCTCCATCCGCATCTCGCTTTTCCCTCTGTTCTTGCGTCGGGCTTCCCTTTCCTTCGGTTCGTCGCCTGCGTGCGTTCCCAGGTCCGTGAGGATGCTCGCTGCGGAACAAGGCAGCAACGCTACCAGCGCCGGTGCTCAAGCACCGTGCGAGCTCATCTAAGCAGCGCTCGCCCTGCCCTTCTGGAGACCCGTCGCCCCCGTCTCTCCTCTGCGTTTTGCTGCCGCCGGTTTCCTTGCAGCCACGTCGGTGCGCGAGGGCAGACACCGGTGCCGACCGGCAGCAGTCGCGGGTTCGGAGTGCAGCACCTCCGTCCGTGCTTCTTTCTCTCTGCTCGATCTCGTTCTCCCTTCGTTCGTTGCTTGTTCCTGCTTCACGCACTTGCGTGTGGTGGCGCTAGGAGATCAGTTCAGCAGCACAGGAGTGCTCCAGCGCCGTGCGCCCCTGGTCGATTCCTCTGCAGCGCGTGCAGTTTCTGCTTGCTGAACGAGCGCTAGCAGGCAACTCCATCTTGACCAGCAGCAAGTGCTTTGCATGTTCGTGATTTGGTTTTCCAATTCTTGAGTTGTCACTTTCAAGCTACAGAGCCTAATTATTGCTTGCTCTTCTAGCTAGTCTCATTCTTGTACGAGTGATTTTTGGTGCCGGTTGGCTACCTGATTTTCCAGGTGAATTTCCGGTCCAAACTACTTGAATTTCCAGTTCGAATTTCCAGCTCGCTATTTCATCTGCCGTTCGTGCGTTTGAGCTCTGATTTGTGTTTCGTTTTTTGCATTGGCTTTCCACCATTCAAGGAACCTTTCTAGGTACTCTCGTCACCGGTTGGCTTGAGTATTTTAGATTCGAGAATGTTTGTCGTGTGTTTTATTCTTGGTGGTGAATTCGGAACCGCAGCTGAATATTTCGAAATAAATTTTAGGCTCCCACTCACCCCCTTTGGTCGTCATTTTCGGTCCTTCAATTGGTATCGGAGCCGGTTAAGGATCATTCCACCTTAATCGGTCCGTGATCCACGAAGACGACATGGAGCGCGGTTCCGGTAAACCGCTGTTCTTCGATGGAACAAACTACCTTTACTGGAAGATTCGCATGTCTGCGCATCTTCAGGGCATAGACTGGCGGGTCTGGGAGATTTATGAGGATGCTAATTACGTTGTGCTACCTTAATCGGTCCGTGATCCACGAAGGCGATATGGGGCGCGGATCCGGCAAGCTACCATTCTTCGATGGAACAAACTACCCTTACTAGAAGATTCACATGTCTGCGCATCTTCAGGGCATAGACCGACGGGTCTAGGAGATTTGTGAGGATGCTAATTACGTTGTGCTTGGGGCTCGTATCAATCAGGAGCAGATTGACCAGCACAATGCTAATAGCAGGGCTCGTAGTGTTCTATTTTCGAGTCTTTGGCTTTTGGAGTTTGAGTGGGTTCTGATCTCACTACTGCTCAAGAGATCTGGATGAAGCTTCAGAGCTATCACGAGGGAACCACACAGGTCAAAACCAGACTCTTTAGACGTACAAACGTGAGTATGAGAACTTTGCTCAGTTGGATGGAGAGTCTATCGATGCTATGTTATCTCTCTTCTAGACGATTGTGAACAAGATGCGGGCAAATAAGCCGTAGCTACCTTATGATGATCATGAGAGAGCTCTTAAGTTACTATACACCCTAGATCGGAAGGTTTGGGATGCTAAGGTGTCCGCTATCATTGAGTCTGCTAACTACAACACCCTCATTGTGGATGAGCATTTCAGTAAGCTCAAGTCCACCGAGATCGACTACCAGACTCAAGCCAAAATCAAAAATCCATCTGCACCGACCATGGCTTTAGTCTCAGGTAATGGTTCAAGTTCTTCGGCTAACCCTTCATAGATTTCATTTTCCTTATCATCTTTGGTGTCTGTCACAGAGGAGCAGATGGAGGCACCTAGGGATGATGAGCTGGCACTGATCATCAACCGGTTCTCATGGTTTCACAACAACCACATGAACCGCCGGCATGGTGATCAAAAGGTGGGCTGCTACGGCTGTGGAGACCCCGATCACTTCATCGCCCACTGCCCTAAGAACACCTCCGACAAATATGACACCAGCAAGCGCAAGGACAAGCACGAGTACACCTCCGGCAAGCACAAGTCAAAGGGAGGATTCGACAAGGAGGCGCTCAAGCAGAAGTACCTCAAGAAGGCCAAGGCCCAGTAGCAGACCTTCCTCGCCTCCCTCAGCGACCTCGACAACGACACCAACGACGACCACTCTTACTATCCTTCGAGCGATGAGAAGTCCAAGGGAAAGCTTGAGGACAAGCTGACCGGGCTCTGCTTCGTCGTCGACTCCACCCACGGAGGATTCTGCACCATGACAGTCGATGACGAGGTGAAGGCCAGCAAGGATGAGGTTCCCATCGACGACGACACTTTTGAGGTAACCCCATCCATTGACGATCTTGCTGCTGTGCTTGAAACCATGAATGACACCTTGCTTAGTCAAGATAAGCCGCTTAAACGTGTTGCCCGTAAAAGGAAAGAATATAAGGACAAGCTCGAAATTGCACCGAGGGAGCTTGAGGCTACTAAGAAGTGTGCTATGATAGTGTCTGACGAGGTCGAGTGCGATGAGTGTGCTATTCACATGTCTAATCTTGCTTCCTAGCAGTCCAAGTATGCTTCTTTGCTTGATGAGAACGATGAGTTGAAGTCTAGGTCTAGCTTGTTGGGTGCGTGCAAGTCCTGCTCGGGCTTGCAATCTGAGCTGACAAAGAAGGTTGCTAGGATCTCTTTGCTTGAGAAGGCTAGTTCAGAGAGAACTGCTGCTAGGTGTGCACGCTATGAGGGTTTGGAGCTGGAGCTTGAGTCCTGCAGGCGCGGCAAGATGAGAACCAAGAAAGACAACATAAACCTTCGGTCCATCTTGAGCTGGGTGTCTTGCAGTGAGCCACAGTTGGACATGACGATGAGCCAGTTCAGGCGGGGAACTAGTGCATCGAGTGTAGGCTTTGCTTTAGGTGGGAAGGGTGAAAATCTCTATAGCAAGGTTAGAGAGTACAGTGGCTTGAAACCAAGTGAGAAACCTACTACTACTCCCAAATTGATCAAGATCACTCCACCTGAGCTCACTTTGCCTATCACCAAAGATGGAGCGTTTGAAGAACCTCCAAAAGCTCCACCTCAGAAACAAGTCTGAGTTCCAAAACCTAAATATCTCAAGAACCCACTTGATACTCTACCAAACATCTCTGAGGATCCCCTTCCTAAAGCCAAACAGCCACCAAGAGTGAACCATAACCACAAGAGAGTGAACCAACAACCACCAAGAGAGAGGTGAGGTATCACTGTGACTACTGCCATAGGGATGTTCACCTTGCTGAGTTCTGCTTTAGGAGAAAGAGAGGTGAGCGATGAGAGTACGAGTCGAACAACCGGAACATATACCGCACACCCCATGGCGTACATGTGCCGCCTGTTCAGAGGCGTAGTGCTAGGCCTAGAGGTGCAATGCCTCAAGGTGCTAGGCCTCAGGTTGCGAGACCACATGGTGGTTGTGCCCGCCGAGGTTCAGGTCGTTGTCAATATGACTTTGACCCCCCATGGCGGTGGCTTTTAGTTTTCAGTCCCACAGCTCTAGCGGACCACATTTTCCCCCACATGGTGATTGCTTCCCTCAAATGGGACATGATATGTTTGGTGTTTTTTCTAACACTTTTCTATGGCAAATGAGCCAACACTAGTATCCTTCATAGTTTACTAACCCCAGTGTTGCGCCATTTGCTCATCCCATGCATTTCTATTGATGCAGGACAGAGGCCTAGAGAACACGTGGCTCATTGATTCTAGTTGTTCGTGCCACATGATCGGAAATTCAAAATGGTTCTCCAGCCTCGACCCCGTGCAATGCAAGGAGTACATCACATTTGGGGACAGTAGCAAAGGTAAGGTTGTGTCTCGTGGGACCATTCGGGTCAATGAAAGTTTTGTTCAGTAGGATGTTGCTTTGGTTTTGAATTTGCATTTCAATTTGCTTTCAGTTTCGCAACTCCTTCAGGATGGCTTTGAAGTTCGTTTTAAGACCAGCTTCTCTTGAGTTCTTGATTCTCAGGAAAATCTTGTTTGTCAGATTGTTCCTTTTGGCCGTGTCTTTCGAGCTAATTGTTCAGGTGAATTTCTGGTCCAAGCTGCTTGAATTTCTGGCTCGAATTTCCAGCTCGCTATTTTGTCTGCCGTTTGAGCTCCAATTCGCGTTCTGTTTTTTGCGTTGGCTTTCTACCATTCCAAGGAACCTTTCTAGGTACTCTCATCACCAGTTGGCTTGAGTATCTTAGATTCAGGAACATTTGTCGTGTTTTGGTTCTTGGTGGTAAATTCGGGACAACGACTGAATATTTCGAAAGAAATTTTAGGCTCCCATTCAACCCCCGCCCCTCTGGTCGCTGTTTTTGGTCTTTCAATTAGTATCAGAGCCAGTTAAGGATCATTCCACCATAATTGGTCTATGATCCACGAAGGCGACACGGAGCGCGGTTCTGGCAAGCCGCCGTTCTTCGATGGAACAAACTACCCTTACTGGAAGATTCGCATGTTTGCGCATCTTCAGGGCATAGACTGGTATACTCAGATGTGAACACCAAGCATTGATCACCTCTACTGCTGATGTTAAGGTCTTTCTGTAGTAACCCAAGAAACCAGTACCAAGTTTCATAAGTCTCTGTTGGCACTGCTGCCGATGTCACTGGATACATTTGATTGGTGGCATCTCTTCCAATTGCACATAGTAAGTTACCATTGTTAGCACGTTTGATCCAGCAACCATCCAAGCAATCATCTTTCTACAGCCTGCCAGAAAACTGTTCTTGCATCCATCAAAACCTCTCAAACACTTTCTTGTCCTCAACATCTAGATCAAGACAAACAACTACAGTGCTTCTAGGGTTGCTTCTCATTAGTTCGAATTGGTAGCCATACACCCTGCTATTTCTCCCTTCATAGAATCTAGAGATTGCTGGAGTACTATGGCTTTGGCTCTCTTGCACTTTGAAAGGGAAACATCAACAAGGAAGTCCCTGAGGACTGCATTCTTGATAAGACCCATCTTCCAAGTGGGGCTATCCTTGATCTCCTAGTGATAGTGCTTAACTATTAATGTCGAGGTTACAAGCTTGTTATCCCTCCTTGATGGACAACAGTGGACACATCGTCAAACCTTACAACCTTGCACCATTCAGACCTCCTTGTAACGGACACATATATCAACCAATTACAACCTGGCCAAGTACACTACTATAGAAAATTAAACCTAGCTTATTAAAATAGTGCGACAGAATTATTTTTTAGCTAAATATTTAACTAGTTGTTAGTGAACTCCAATAAATTTAAATTAGTTTTTAGTATAACTAGTAACTGGCCTTCATTGGTCCAGAGAGACCGGTAAAGGACTCCAGACATGGAGCATCTAGTTAGGACCGGATACAGATACAATCTCTTTTACTGATAAGCCGGCCTCACGTGAAACAAGGTCCTTTGATCTAGGAGTACAGGCCACTCGAAAATCGAAACTTGGCAACTGTGGCACTACGGCATCTGCGCGCCATCTGGAAACTAATAAATAGTCTCTGTTGCATACGGCGTGCACATGACATGAATGAGGCCGGGTACCCACTAGACAATTTTCCAGCTCTATCTTCATCTTCCACTCGGTCACTTGGCACTAGTTAATTAAGCTCGTTTTCAGCCTGTCACTAATAAAAAGAGAGTGAACCTGCAAAAGAAAAATGTCAAGTCACAATATGAATTTTTTTTCAGCCTGTCACTAAAATCGCAATATGATTTTTTTTTTCAGGCAGGAGAAGGTTTTGGCACTCTCTTATTTTACTACACATAATTTTTTGAAGTAAAGTTGATGTTCGTTACATTTGTATTTGAAATAGTTACGTATAATTTGATTTGTAAAATAACTGTATATATAGGGTATTTTGCAACAGTTACTTATAATTATATTTTGAAATAGTTATATTTGTTTGTGAAATAATTACTTCCATTTGAGGTAAGTTAGCATCAAGTCTATATGAATATAGGATATACACTAGTGCACACTACATTTGTACCGCCAACACTTTTTGAATTTTCATTAGCGTTTTTGTAAATCGTTAGTGTGAAAGACCTGTGAAAATGATAGAACTATCCATGTAAATGATTTAAATGGGTGATATGCTTACACAACCTACTAGTGTAAATGTTATTTCAGAACTTATAAGTCGAGCAAAAAATAGAATTTTTTTTAATTTGGTGATGACGACGATGATGATGACCATGCCACTGCTGCCGACATTGAGGCTAAGAATGAGGACACCGACGACGACAATGATGGGCCTTCTCACAAGAAGCCGACCAAGGATGATCCTCGCTCTGATAGTGTGGACTTCCCAAAGATTAAGTAGTTTAGATTTATTGGTTTAGGTCTCTAATGTATCAGGCGTAAGGCTGGATAACGAGTTGGTTCGGCTCGGCTCGTTCTGGCTCGTTAAGATAACGAGCTAGCTCGGCTCGGCTCGTTATCCTAACGAGCCAGAAAGCCAGCTCGGCTCGGCTTGTTAAAAGCTCGAGCTGGCTCGTTAAGCTCGCGGACCAGGTATAAAAAATACACAAAATATAATATTTGCATTTATCTAAAGTTTGAGAATAATAATAATATAAAAGAAATGCATCTAGACCAGTTACCAGTCAATTTATAGGGTCTAGACCAGTTACCAGTCAATTATAAAGTGCAAGACATGAAGTAATATAAAAACTAATATAAGTTTTGATACTTTTTTTCCTGGAAGCTTGGCTCGTTTAGCTCGCGAGCGGCTCGCGAGTGGCTCGTTATAGCCAACGAGCTAAAATCTTGGCTCGGCTCGGCTCGGCTCGTTATTGTAACAAGCCGAGCCGAGCCGAGTCAAGCCAGCCACGAGCCAAGCGAGCTAACGAGCTTCGAGTTTTTCGTTCAGCCTTAATCAAGTGGAGTACAATAATGTACTCAAATGTACCTTTATTTTAGTGAATGATGAATAAGAAATAAATTTGATTGTTTCCTAAAATTTTAATGAAGGATGAATGTACCCAAATAGCGTGTTTGCGACTTAGTTGGTGAACCGCTAAAAACCACCATATGATATGGTTATGTTAGCATGGCACAGGTCCGGTTAATACGGACACCGTTAAACTTATCCCTGACCATCCGCCCTCCTTATCGATAAAATCTTGACCGTCCATACGTGTCGCTTATACCAGAATCACCTAGCCGTTTCCCGAACTCCCTTCAGCCCCTGTCGGCAGTGGTTCCTCCCACAAGAAAACCCCACTACGAAGCACTTAGTTCTCCCCACTCGATGGTTCCCCTTCATTGAATCCTAGTGTTAGATGTTTGCATTTGCTTCCAATTGATTTTGGTAATTAGGGCACAATTAAATGCTGAGCACAATAGATGATATCTTCCTTTTTGTCATGTTTGAACTCTTATTTTGCTTGAAATCTTAATTGATGTGCCTCCTAAGATTGTTCTATGTTTTTGTATTGATCGTGGGGCACATGTACTCTATGTCAGCACAAACGACCAAGATGGCCCTTCTTCTCGGCCGGATAATACAAAAAACCGACGGTGACAGTCGACCTCCTTATTGGTGGGATAGGGAGGGTTTTTTCATGATCGGTTGGCGGGATTGAAATAGCGGGGACAAAGACCTGGTGCGACCGCAGTAGTTGGAGTGGGCAAGATTGAACCTAGAGTGCTCGATGGCTGGTTCTAGCTCCAACTCGTCGCCGTGGTCCACATCATCTGGGTCTGACTTTGTGAGAAGGACACTCTCTTCCAGCATTGCAAGATACAACTATCCCGTACTGTGACGGCCCATTTGCATACTAGCCAAAAATTGTGTGCCCTTGCCGCTTGAATGCAGCTCGGTGGATTTCTTGGGGTGATGGGAACCCAGGTTGTCACTACCACAGATGCTACAGAGCACAGGTAACACGATTTATTTCTTGTTTGTTCAGTTGGCATGGAATGTTGAAAGTGCGCTCTAATTATGCTTATTTGTTTTCTCATAGAACAATTTAGATTGCGGCTTCTATAAGTGGTTCGATCCTGCACATGGAACATTTTTAACACTTTGCTGAAAGATTTACTTGATGCGATATGGGAGCTGAAGGAGAATGGGAATGTTATAACAAAGAAAGAGTTCCAATCTGCAGCATTCGACAAGGACATGCAGGAGGTCAAATAATAGATGGCAGAGATTGAAGAAACGACAAGGACATGCAGAACTAGTTTGTAGCAACCACGCCTTTTTTTTTTTAGGGGCGGCTCACTCTGCAGCCGCCCCTATAGTGCCCCCGTCGGGGTCCCACGAGTCCGGCCGCTCCTACAAATGGCATGGTAGGGGCTGGTGATACGAGCCGCCCCTACAAATAGGTCAATTTGTAGGGCCGGCTCACTCACCAGCCGCACCTATAAATTAAATTTGTAGGGACGGCTCAATCACCAGCATCCCCTACAAATAATTTCGTAATTTTCCAAATATTGGTTTTGCATATTTTTATAAATGTATAAATATATTAAAAACAATTTGCCATATTTGCCCGTACACATAAAAAACAACTTGCTGATATCTATCTATATATATATATATATATATATATATATATATATATATATATATATATAATGATATATTTTATTTTTAAAAAAATTATATTTAAAATTGAAAATTTAAATTTGTGAACTTCGAATTGAATTTTAAGATAGAAAATGACCTAAAATGAAAATGTTGTAAACATCAAAGTTGTAAAACTCATCAAGATTTATAACTTTCATTTTGGTCATCTTTTCATGTGACTTAGTTTGAAAAGTTCAAATTTTGAATTTCATAAAATGACAACTTTAAACAACATTTTCAAAGAGTAAATGATTTTAGCTAGAAAAGTCATGAATATAAAAGTTGTATAACTCATCAAGATTTAAAACTTCTATTTTGATCATTTGTTCATCCGACAAATTGATAAGAACAATGTTTACAAATTTTACATATTTCTCATATGGTTTCATAAACTAGATGAGAGATACGTAAGTTTTATGAACAATGTTACTGTCACTTTGTCGGATGAAAAAATAACCAAAATAAAAGTTGTAGGTCGTGATGAGTTCTACAACTTTTATGTTCATAACTTTTTGAGTTCAAATCATTTGGTGTCTCAAAATTTTGTTTGAATGTATTATTTATTGAAATTCAAATTTTGAATTGTTCAAATTTAGTCACATGAAAATATGACCAAAACAAAAGTTGTAGAGATTGATGAGTTATACAACTTTTATGTTCATAACTTTTTCATTTGAAACCATATGCTCCTTCAATATGTTGTTCCACGTTTCCATATTTTTGAAATTCAAAATTTAATTTTTTTCAAACAAAGTCACATGAGAAGATGACCACAATAATTTGATAGAGCATGATTTTAGATTTTTTGGAATGTGACATTGGTAATGTTATCGGACTTGTAGAATGATCGGACTTGTGAATTATGTCAATGTAATGATGAATTATATATGTTCTTGGGATTTGGACTTGTAGTCTAATTGGATATAATGTTCTTGTGAATTGTATATGTATATGTATATGTATATGTATATGTATATGTATATGTATATGTATATGTATATATCTTCTTGTGAATTAGCTGTTGATATAATGTCCTTGAGAATCATATATGTATATATGTTTCGATCAGATTTCAATTTACAAATCTGAATTTATTTTGGTGGAAAAAGGTACTCCGCCCCTACAAATAAAAACTATAGGGGCGGTGTCACACCCTAAAATTTGCCTCTTTTGAAAATTAGATAAAATGATTTATTTCTAAATTTTGGTGCTCATAAAATATAGAAAAATAAAATTTTACATTAAATTAAAATTCATCATAAGGTTTAGCAACATGTTTGAACATACATGCCCTTACATTTGATTTATTTGATTGAGTGGTTTAGATTAAAATTTAAAATAATTTGAATTGCTGAAAGAAATTAAAAATGGCTACGAAATAAAAGAAAAGAAAATTTAAAAATAAAAGAATTTAAAAAGGTTGTAAATTTTATTTTTGGGAACTTACTAAAATTTTTCAGTTTTAGTTAAGTTGAAAAGTATAATCAAAATTCTAATTGAAATTGGTTTGAAAATAAAAAAGGAAAAATAGAAAAGAAAATTGGAAAAGTATTTTCATTTCTCTCCCTCTCTTTTTCCTTTCTCGGCCTGAAGGCCTGCTTCCTCCTCTTGCTCAGCCCAGCAGCTGGCCTGGCCCTCTTCATTTCCTCGCGTGGGCCGAGCGGGCCCAGTGTGCCCTCTCCTTCTCCCTTGGCGCCCAACCCAGTTCTCATTTCTTTCCGCGGCCCGCCTTTCTCCTCCCGCTTGGGCCTGCGCCCTGTTCCTTTGCTTCAGCGCAGCACTTCTGTTTTTTCCGCGCGGCCCAATTTTGCCGATGGCCCAGTCACTCGCACTCCTCTTTTCTCCACTTTCTCGCTGACAGATCGTCCCCACCTGCCAGTCATCTTCTCCAGCTCGTCTACGCCTAGGACTCCACCGTCGTCTGCCTGCCGAAGGAGTCAATGCTTACCCCGCCCCGTGTCGTTGCCGTGCACGCCAAGCAGCCCAGGCTCATAAATAGTCGGTCGAGCCGCGCCGCTTCCCTACTCCTCCCTTGAGCGGCCGCAGCCATCTTCGCCGAGCCACCGCCTATGTCCTAAGCCACGCCGCTGCGAGCTCTACTCCGCCCAACCGCACCCGAGGCCACCACCGTGCCGTCACAGCTTCCCTCGAACCATCCATCGAGCTCGCCTCGAGCTTCTCTTGCTATCTGTAGTCGTTCGGTGCCCTATGGTGACCGGGAAGGTCGAAGCCAACGTCGCCGGCGAAGTCCGGTCATGGCACCGCCATCCAGGTATTACGCCGGCGACTCCCATCTCTCTCCACTCTCGGGCGTCCATATGGAAATCTATGGCCCTGATTACAAGATATCGGTTCGTAGGAATTTTTATTAAAGAGACCCTCGGTTTATTAGTAATTGAACCCGCAGTCCAAAACGTTATCCGTGAGTCCATTTTCTTCTTTTGAAAGCATACTTTGTTTCGGTTAGGTTGAAAATATGTTTTCACTTATTTACAGATTTGCCACTGATTTTGTTTTAGCCATAACTTCTCCGTTTTAACTTCGATTTGATCCGTTCAACTTGCATTAGGTTCGTAATTTCATAATCTACATGTTAATACTACTGTTAAGTAGGTTTTCAACTTTTAAAATTCATGATTAGATTTAATCTAATATTTTATTAAAGAAAATCTTATTTAAATCATATCTTCTACGTTTTAACTCTGTTTTGACCCATTCAAGTTGCGTTAGATTCATAGCAACGAGATCTACGCGTTAGTAATAGTGGTTACCATGTTACTATTTCTATAATTTCATGGTTTAAATTATATCTTGATTAAATTATGCAACTGGATTATATAGATAAAATATGATTTATTTTACTTTAGTTTTATAAATCAAATCTAAATTTGATTTAATCCAATTTATATAAGCTTTTATATAGTTAAAAGTTTTCTTTTCCGTGAATAAAGTAAATCTTTCGGTAGCTGTATCTTTTTCACCGTAGCTCCGATTAGCCTGCTTTTCGCGTCTGTGTTCGTAGCGATGCGTAGAATCATATTTCAAACTCTTTACTTATTTTTTTATGATTGGTGTACTGTTCTAATTTAGATCTATTATTTGCTTCATGTATGATTGTATGGATACTTGTGTGGTGCTTTATGATTACGTCCAGTCGATGAGATATACGTGGTGATCAAGAAGAAGAAGAAGAACGTTGAAGATTAAAGCTTACTGAAGGATTGCTGTTTAAGGCAAGTATAGCATAGGACCATTCTTGTTACATATTCACTTTTAATCACTTAATTCATATTACATGTGTCTACCTTAACTGTCACTAAGGATTTCCTAGTACTTTGTTATCTTGTGCCTTGTTACCTATGGGGTGTTGCATTGGGTAGTATGATGCTAGTGCTCCACTACAACCGTGATCTTGTAACTTGACTAATGGTATATGCAATAATCACTAAAAGATGTTTTTAGCAATATGGAACAAGGGAGCTAGAGCATTGGGCTATTTTATGGTGCTCTAGATTCCTCTCTCTAAGGACTTATCTGTAAGTGATCATCCGTGACTTACAGTATAACTCTGAGGGCTATATGGCTCTAGCTTTAGCTCAGTATGAGGACCTTTTCTAGCTTGTTAGTGGTTACCTTTATTGGCATAAGAATGGCTTGCTGAATCGGGTATAGTGCGGCCTCTGTCCCCATGTGTATAGGCTGCGTGTAAATATGTCATCGGGAAGGGGGCTCTACATTTGTTTGCCGAGTGAATCTAATAGCCCTAACTTGTTAGACGAACCTTTGAAAGGCTTCATAGTGAACCCTGTCAACCTTCCTTGATAGTGGGTCAAGAGGTTGATCACCTCGGGCGAAAGGATAAATCACGACTCACGGTGAAAGTGTACAATCTCTGCAGAGTGTAAAACTGGTATATCAGTCGTGCTCACGGTCACGAGCGGCCTTGGAACCCTTACGGAATAGATGATGAACACTAATGATACTGATGATCAAGATGCTCATTAATGATTACTGTTTATGTTATTCATTATTCATGTTTACCTGATCATGTGTTTACATGGGCTTGTGATAAACTTGTTGATACTCCTATGCTAAAATTGTGACAATTAAAAGCTAATCACGGTTAAACCAGTGTCAGCCTTTTGAGCCTTATGAACCCCATGTCATATTTGTTGAGTACGACATGTATTTACGCTTGCTTTACTTTTCAAATATTTGGATGAAAATCCCGGATGGATACCAGATTGTTAGAATTTAGAGGAATTATGCTTGTGATAAACCAGTTAGTTGTCCCTGTGGAGGTGGAGTCTTCACCTGAAGATCAGAGTTGTCTTTCCGTCGTCTATACTCTGAGGTTATATTCCTTATACTAATATGCTATGTATTTAAGCATTGTCTATTGATATTACCTTTATTTGTAGCTATATGTGAGATTTGACTTCATGGGCTCACATATGGTGTGTATCTGGTTTTGTCCTTCAAACCGGGTGTTATAGGCGGTTGATGTCACAGCTGCCCCTATAAATCTAAATTATAGAGACGGCTGGTGTTATCAGCCGCACCTGCAAATCATTTTATAGGGACGGCTCGTAACACCAATCATCCCTACAAATCGATTTATAGGGACGGCTTGGGAACCGTCCCTATAAATAAATTATTTGTAGACACGGTTGCTTATGTGCTACTGGGGAAACAACCCCTACAAACCCTTACCTGCCCCTACAAATCCTTACGGTAGTAGTGCTGGTCTCTATTCTCTGGGGTCTACTAAAGGAGCAAACAATTTGTTGAGCTCTATTTACACTCCTACCACACCTCGCTCCCATTCATTCCCCTCGCTCTCCTTCTCTGCTCACACTGTTGTTGGTGGACAGGAGCCATTCGTCCTGACCGTTGGAGCGTGCACGTTGATAGGACTCAGCCAGAGTCCAGTCATCATCGACCGGACGCGTTCGGTCGCACTGGCGCTGCTCTAGAACCTCTCTGGACTCGATCAGATGTTGTACTTCGTGCGTCCGATCATCCAGTCTGCTGTGTCCGGTCACGCTGAAAATACTGCCATGACGATGAACAGTGTCATCGTTGCATCCAGTCACTTCTTCGGTCAGTGTCCAATCACATGTCTTTCTTGAGGTGTTGATCATTGGATCATCACGTCGCCTTCTTTCAAGTCACGTTTTGCATCCTATTGAACTACAAAACAACTACTTACAAATCCATTAGTCCAATTTGGTGGTGTTGGTCATCAGACACCAAAATCCAAAGTAAATAGGCCTAGGGTCTATTTTCCTTACAGTAAGACAATGTTTGATTTTTGTGTGACGTCTCATATTGAATTTCTATGTATTTGTGTTACTATATTGCTATTGTTCCCTTATCAATTATTATTATCTAAATTAGCGGTGTTGTTGTCTAAATTTACTTTATAAAACCTGTATATTTATTGTTGTATTAACCTTTGCTGAAAAAATTTGATTAGTTTGGTTAGAACCAGAACTGAACCAAAATAACTGAGAATCGAAATGCTCGGTTCCTAAAATTTCTAGGAACCAAATTTTATCAATAACCGAGGGAACCAAACGGAGAACCGAACGTCCACCCTGACGTGCAGCGCGTGCGTGTCCTAGAGTCAGAGCCTGTGGGGAGCAGCACCCTACTAAAACAAGGTGAAACAACTAAAACATACGTTTGCAACATATGTGTATAACCACTGCAACATATGCAACATCCAGATAAAACACTTACAACATACATCTGAAACAGGTGAAATGTTTGGAACATAAACTTGCAACATACATGTATAGCCACTGCAACATATGCAACATCCAGATAAAACACTTGCAACATACGTTTGAAACAGCTAAAACATTTGAAACATACACTTGCAATATACATGTATAGTCATTGCAACATATGCAACACCAGATCTACTTTTACAATATCCAGATGAAACATATGCAACATATATCTGAAACACATTAAACATACCGTTGCAACATGTGCTCATCTACTTGCTGCCGTCCAATGAAGACTCATTGACGCAGGCATGGGGCAGCACAGTGCGAGGCACGGGCGGTACGTGGCGCAAAGCGGGTCCGATGCAAGGCCAGTCCATCCTAGAGGAATCGGCCGTAGCGGGCGAATAGGAAAGTGAAGCGTCTAGATCTTTTTTAATAAAATGGAGAAGTTGTGAGGGGAGTTGGGCCGATGAGACCTGGTCCGTAGACCCAGTGAAGGCACGCATCCGGCCGAACCAACGTTTGTTAGAGAGCGTTACCGGTTAAAAAAATGGAGCAGAGGGAAAATCGGTAACCGACCACAGCAGGAAAAAGGTGCTTCGTCAAGTAAGGTCCTTCTCGCTTTTGGGTCCGCCTGTCATATCTATATATTAAGGTTCGATGTAAAATTGAAATACATCTGAGGGTGGAGACCTTAGGTGAGCAGGGGGGGTTAGTTGACATGTATTTTATAATTCCTTTACTCTTTTATAGTATAGATCAATAGATAGATAGATATAAGATAGTATAGATATATTTTTTCATGGTATTTTTAATGCTGAATAGAAATACAACATTACACAAAAGGGAAAAAAAATAAAAAGGCGACGTTACTGTTAGTTTCTAAACAAAGGGGAAAATATTTTTTCACTGTATTTTTTATGCTGAATAAAAAGACGATATTACACAAAGGGAAAAATAAAAAGACGACGTTACTGTTGGTTTTTAAACAAAGCAAAAAAACTAAAAAAAAGCGCAGCGCGTGTTTGTCACGCTGTGGTGGACGATTCGGATGCGAGCGCAGGAAACGGAGCTGGCACGGGCGACACGCGAATCTAAGCGGACAGGAAAAATAAAGCAAAAATAAAAAGACGACATAACTGATAGTTTTTAAACAAAGAAAAAAAAAAGGCAGCGCGCGTTTGCCACGCGCGACGCGGTGGCGGACGATTCCCATAATTAACCAGTTTTGTCAGGCTTTGCCTGCGTGGCACAGGCGGTGGCACCAGTGTACTAATTGTGATCACGAGTCAGACTCGTGTCATTAGCGTGTGACTGCAAGGGTCACACCGCCGTCTCCGCCCGCGCCTTTATCAAGCGGCGCGCGTTCGCCACGTTCGCCACGCTCCGCGGTACGGGACTATCCAAGCTGTCAGGTCGGAGGCCCACCGATCGCCGAGGGGTTAGAATAGCAATAGCACAGCTCTGATTTCTTGGATCCAGTTCCCTGCTTCTGCCCGTGTTTTATGCTCGGTAACTAGGGATGAAAACAGTATGGATATTTTCCGACCGTATTCGAAACCGAATCTGTTTAGAGGGATTGAGATCTGTCCGTATCCGAGTCCGGATATCCAACATCCGATACCGTATTCGTATTCGAATACTCAAATCGCATATTTATGATGTCGATATCCAATCGTATTCTATCCGACATAGTTGACACTATCCGTATTCGAATCCGAATCCGGACAAAAATATGAAAACAAATGTAATATCGGTGATATACATCCGTATCCGATCCGTTTTCATCCCTATCGGTAACATATCATACCAAAAATTTTCTGTTTCTCATCGGCTGACGATATTTGGTCTTGGTGTTGATCTGGGGATTAAGGAAAACAAACCTCGGAAATTTCATGGCCCCCTCCTAACATATCATACCAAATATTTTTGCTAGTGTAACTATATTTTTTATTTATATTAATTTCTTTGTGAATTTTCTTATTTTTTATTTATATTAAAAGAGAGAATATAACAAAATTCTTGTCATATATACCTAACAATGTCTTCTAGATAAAAAAAAATCACACAAAGCACAATTATATAACAAAATCACCTATATGAGCACATCCAAAATGCAATAGATAATAAAAATTATCCCTATAAGAACATCTGAAAGACTTGGCGACTAGATCTTGAGATTTACAAAAGCATCATAGAGCCTCGCTGTTAATGGACATGTCGTCTACCACTAAAAAATAGTGACTTAAATCCTATAAATACATATATAAAAAAAAAATCCGAACACCCGTGTTAAGTCAATAGATTAACCTCGACGGTCAACGCGAGAAACCTAACCAGTTGAACTTGTTATCGATTTTTACAAGTTGAATCTTTGTAGCTTGCCCTAACAAGTTGAGCCACGCTCGATTTTACAAGTTGGATCTTTGTATCTAGCCACCCCTATGTATAATTCGGCTCTGCCACTGCGTATATCGCAATTACAACCCAACATGTCTCTCTACTAATCGCTAAGGTTGCACTCCTCAACTAACGATATACTAATAACCTTACAAATGATTAGACATTTTCTCAATACCTCGTGGAAGCAAACCAAGAAAGCATGAATAAACAACTTTCTAGTTAGTAGGCTAACATAACCTCTAATGAATTATGCAAAATAAAACCGAGCTACAAAGCTAGGATAACCCAAACTCAAAGTGACAAGCAGCTATGAATAAACAAATAAATTGGACAACAGCTCATGCAAGAGATCATGATAACGTTCACTGTAGCAAAGAAAAATGCTTAAACATTAAAACATGCTATGGCGGAGTACAATGGCTCACGCGTACAGATCATGAATGATTACTGTAGATAGAAAGTTGTTGGTGCTGAACTTCTCTGAACATGACACTCAGAAAGCTCCTGAATGAATGAAGCTGTTGCTGCTGCTGTAAAACCCGAGAGTTCACAAACCTGCACTTATTGTCGATGGACTGCTGCTTCTCCTGCTCAACTGCTGTTGTGCTACTATCTGCTACTCTGCAAGAGCTAATGAGAACCTGCAGGGCGTGCAAGACACTGAGGAGAAGAGAAAGCAGACAGAGAGGCGCACTGATGAAGAAAATTAAACAGCCTGGCCTCTAGGTTCAGTACAAACCGGAAATTATTAATCAAGAAACCTAGAGGAAATTGCTCAAATCTTTGGCACATTAACCCTTCCATTTCAATCGGCAAGAGCAAAAACAAACTCGAGAGACTAGAAAGGACAAGCTCACAGAGAAAAAGAAGAACTGTTGAGAAACAAAGCAGCCTGTAGCAAGAACCACCCAAGCTCCACTGAGAATCTCTGAAAATAACTCAAATCAAATGTGATTCAAACAAAATTATAACCACAACCTTGTCATACCATAAGTGATCCATTCCAACGGAGAACTCCCAACCAGAACCTTGCCATAACATGAGCCATCCATTCCAACAGAGGCCTCCTGGAAAGATTGAGAACCTTGCCATACCTTGTCATCAACATAAAATTCGGAACCTTGCCATTCCAGGAGTGCTCCATTCCAAAAGTGAACTCGCGAAAAGATTGAGATTGTCATCACCATAAGATCTGGGAAACCCTAAAAAAAATGGGGACCATGCGTCATAGCACCAAAAGCCCACAAGAAATTTGCCCCAAATTGCACTCAAACCACAAGAATGTAAAATACCAAAAATAACTCCGAAAAACACGAAAATAACAAATTTCAGATTTAGAGAGAAGTAAACAAGCTTGATCGTTGGATTGCATTAAGACGTGCGATTACAATCCACTTCTAGCGCTAGTCAAATCTAATAAAATGGACAAAAGCTCAAATCAAAGAGTCTCTCATTTCTCTCTCTAACCCTAGCCTCCTCTCACACCAGATGACAGTGACCCTCCAAAGGCTTAGTCATTATCACTAACGACTGCAAATTTTCACCGCTCAGGGTCGATGCAACATTTACCGCTCAAGGTCTGACGCATTTGATACAATGCTCAACGAGTCATCTTCTTCCTCATGACCTTCACAATCCCAGGCATCCTAGGACCAAAGGCCTCCCTTAGAGCTTGTCCTGTTAGTCTTCAATTCAAGGGGATTGATTACAAGTCAAAATCCTTTAATCCCCTCGACTGAAGACTATCAGAACAAGCTCTTAGTTAGTCTACGGTCGGCAAAAGTTTAACCCTTCATGGGAAGGCGTCCAACTGTACTTTTTTCCCCCAAAATTCAGTCGACTGACGTCAGGTATGAAAAAGAAAAACAAAGTAGACAGCAAGAAATCAAGAGCTCCAGCAATGAAGTATAAAAGGTGCTCCTCTTCCACGATCACACTGTAACAGAAGAAAAATCTGGCACAAGATTCCAGATTTTGCACTACTTCCATGAACACATATGTACTGGCACCATGAACAACCATGACCAGGCAGCTAGCTCCCTATCTCTCTTGTGGTAGCTAAGGTACAGGGAGTACCACGGTGGGTAGCTAACACTAGTTGATGTACTGTGACACCCACTTAAACCCATCGCCATACCCCATCTTGCGAACAATGCTGCACATGAACACCTCCAGGGGGCGGACGTTGGAGTCGCCCAGGTTAACCTTGCCCTTGCCAGTGGTGAAGTTGCTCAGCCCCATGTGGTAACGGAGTTCCTCCTCGGATGCGGCATAAGGGATGTCGATCTTGTTCCCCAGGATCAGGAACGGGACAGTGGCCAGGGAGTCATCTGAAAGGAGCGCATCTAGCTCCTTCTTTGACTCAGCAAACCGCTCCTTGTCATAGGCATCCACGAGGTAGACCACTGCATCCACCTATATCAGAATGAAAACAGGAAGGTTCAGCAAACCAAATGTCGAAAGCACACACGTCCAGTTCCACCAGCATTCACAGTAACACGGTAAATTAGGAAGTCAAGATTTGATCATGAGGAATAATAAAAGTAGGCTATACAAGTATGCAGCAGGGCACCAAAGCAGCATCTCTAAGGAAGTGCCATAGTAGGATATGTTTCATCAGTCATCAGATCATTGCATGATTTTGGTAAAGGTATGCTTCAAACTAAAAGTGCTTCGGATATAAAGTGAGGACCTAATGCTTTATCTAAGAAACAATTTCCCAAATCCAAATACCTCGTTAAAACCCTGTACCTTCTAAGGTCCAATTTAGACATATAAAGTCAGACATTTGAAGTGGACGAAACGGTTTTATTTTCATCCAAGACAACAGGTACTAGCAATCCATGCGTCCTAACATAACAAATTCAGCATCAGTGTAGCAATGTAAGTCCTCCCTATGAAGATGCACCTTGCAAGGAAGATGCATTTCTGTCAGGCACTCCTAATTGTCTCGTATTCCTAATGTCTCTTCTATCAGGAACTCACACTTAGTTTCTTGTTTGTGGGCTTAGTTTATTTGCAGTTTCTAGTTTGGACATCCTCTGGACCCTACCCATCCTTGGATCCCTCTCAATACCTCCCCCATCTTCAAACCTTTATACTCTGCCCTTTTACCTAGAGTAAACTCCAGACTCTAGTTCAAATGTCTCTATAATCTATATTGGCATATAGTCACTTTCTTTAGCATTCTCATATTACAGAAGTATATCCCATCATATTACAGAAGAATATCCCAATGACTAAGCCAACTCCACCACCTCATCGAACAATAGAAAGCTAAAAAAGATGAAAAGTATAAGGGGGTGTTTGGGACTGCTCCACAAACTCTGCTCCGCAAACTCTACCGTGGAGCAGCCCATAAAAAACTGGAGTTTGTGGAGCACCTCTTTAGGTGCTCTCACAACTTCATCCTTTTTCCTCGAACAAAGTCCGTGGTGCTGAAACCGTTTGGCTAAAAAACGTGGAGCGGAACAGTCCCAAACACCCCCTAAATATTAGTTGCAAGAATAAATGCTAGTTGGGCACACAAAAAAACAGACAAAACCAGAAGTCCAGAAGAGCATAATTCCAAAAGATTATGGAATCTACATACTATCAAGCATATCTCCCACTAACAAACTAAAAGTTAGATGGCTGCACCAAGGTGACTAGCATATAGGGGTGGGCAATGGGCTACTTAATATTGTATGCACTAAACCCACCGACCAACTTGATGGAAATTTGGTAATAAGCAACAGGTGTTGCAAGTGGGAGCAAAAGTGAAGACCAACATATTCAATGTCCTCTGATAATGATGCCAACTAAAACATTTATCACTCGAAACGAAGCATGACTACTGTATTTCTAAAAAAAAGGAACTAGAGAATTAGAAAAGGATAGCATGAAACCACCAGAAATCACAAGTATAGGATAAGAACACATTGATACAACTACACACCAAGTTATTAATATTGAAGAAAAAAAAGGAAGAGTAAGGTGGGACCTTAGCATAGTAATCCTTCCAAACACGGCGAGCAATCTGATGTCCTCCTAAATCAAATGCCTTGAACTTGATCTTCCCAATACTCAACTCTTCAGAAGTTGGATATTGTGTAGGTTGATGCTGAACCAATCTCTGCCAAAAAAAACACAGATCCCAGAAAGAAATTCCATGAGCCTACAGATGTTAAAATATAAACTGCATAGAACTTTCCTTTGTTATCTGCTTAGCTTCAGCACATACAATTTTTCAGCAGGATTCTAGTTCTTATTGATAACTGTTCAAGTAACAGATCTAAAATTGAAGTTCCGAATGAAAGAGACAACCTTTCCCCAGATTTTACAGCCTAGAATTCCAGAAAATCGATAGGTTATCTTAAGCCCAAATAACTGAAAGAAGCAAACTATTCTTCAGAACATGGAACTTTTCCAGGTCTAGCAAGCAATCCAGAGCTCAGAGAAATGGTCAAGCCAGACCAAACAAGGCAACCCCAAGTCTTCAGAACATGGAACTTTTTCAGGTGTAGAAAGCAATCCAATGCTCAAAGAAATGGTTCGGCCATACCAAACAAGGCAACCCCGACACCAACATAAACTCGTACTTCCAAATCTGGGCAAAGGTACTGTCTATCCCCAGGGAAACCTTATCCAGGGTAGGAAATGAAATATGATCGAATTGTTCCCAGTCCACAGTTTTGAGAGATTTCCAGTATCACTTTTGCAAGGCATGCTCTTGAAAGGGCTATAATTTGAATTATTACATAAAAACAACATAAAGAACACTCAACCCTTCAAATGGACATCATAGGGGTAGAAAACTAAAATTGGAGTGGAAACAAAAGCCCACCAACCTAAAGAAATGCGCGCTCATCCACTTATATTTGCGCTTAGGCCTCTACAATTTTACTCCCGAAAGGATGTAACCACAGTACCACACAACTCCCCCTGAAACTAAAACTACACGAAGGTAACACACACAAGGATTCACCAGATCATCACAATTCCTCCAAGCCTCACCAAAACTAAAACTGTGGGACTTTCAAATCGAAACAGAACTCCGCAATTCACAAAAAAGCATCGACCGCATAGCTCAAAGGGACTGTTTTTTTTTTTTTGGAAATAAAAATCTGGTAGACATATTAACCCAACCCATTCAGCCCATCCAACCATCCCGGGAAGAACCAGCAACACACAGCATCAGTTTGGAAAAAGAATAGAAGAGATATTCTATCCCGACCTCGTCCTTGAGCATGTGAAGGAGCGTGGTCTTGCCGGCGTTGTCGAGGCCGAGGAAGAGGATCTTCGCCTCCTTCTGCCACAGCCCCAGCGACGCCAGCACCCCGTAGAACCAGTCCACCAGGAACATCTCCGCCCGCCCGCCCGACTACTCGACAGCCGGCGCGCAGCGCGCTTCTCTTCCCTGCCCCTCTCTCTAGGTCGCCGGAGGAGGAGGAGAAGGCGGCGGGCGGCGGCAGCGAGCAGGAAAGTCTTAACGGATCTTGGCGGCGGAGGGGGGAGGGCAGCAAAAGAGATGATGAGGACATATGCGAGGAGGTCCCTGAGGATGACAGGTGGGGTCGGACGCTTGGTGGGGCCGGCTTAGCGATGGGGGTAAGTAGTGGTTGGTGGTTGGTTGGTTTGGAAAGATACCGCGGGCCGCGCCGGGCGCACGCGGCGGATTCCCATTTCTTTGTCTACGTGGAACATATTTCTACGTATGTCGACGATACAGCCATACATACGGGTAGAGTTTCCTACGGCGGCTGTCAAAACACTCTGACTTTATTTACTGTATGACACCATTTCAAAATTTAAAACTACTCCTGCTGCTTCTTGTGATTTTTCTTGAAAGGATGGCTACGTTCTTTGAGACTTTGATAGCGATATAAGACTAAGGCCTTGTTCCGCTTACCCTATATTTAACTTGATCGGTTTCTTTTTTTAATCGAAATAGTATTTTTCTTATACAACAATTCAGTCGGAGCAGTGTTTTTGAGCCAAATTTCAGATCAGCGAACAAGGCCTAAACATGCATTCATTTATGAGGTTTATATTTATATATTTTTTTAGTTGGAACGGGTGGCCGTATAATGGGTATAAGTTCACTTCAACAAATAATAATAGAAACAGGGTTACCAAAAAATTAATAAAACATTGGAAGTTTGTAGGTACTAGAAAACTCATAGCGCGCCGCGCCACCTTTGAGATGGTCAGCGGTGTTTTCACTACTGTGGATAAATATAAGTGCAGAGATACTAAAAAAATAAATTTTATGTTACCGATGCTAAAAAAGGCCTGAAGGAGGTGATGAAAGCATATCTCAGAAATCCATCAATTGTAGCCCGTGTTTAGTTGCAAAAAAAGTTTCAAAAAAGTACTACAGTATCTATCACATCGAATCTTGCGATACATGCATGGAGCATTAAATGTAAATGAAAAAAAAAACTAATTACATAGTTTGGTGGGAAATTACGAGACGAACGTTTTGAGCCTAATTAGTCCATGATTGAACACTAATTGCTAAATAAAAACGAAAGTGCTACAGTAGCTAAATTCCAACTTTCCCCTCAACTAAACAAGGGCGTAGATTTTCTGGAAGCATATTTCAACATAAGAATACAGGTAAAACGATAAAAATAAGGGATATCTAAGCTCTGCCGGATGATCACCTAGCTTTCAATCGCCATCGAGCCGTCTAGATGATGGCGATCACCAAGAGTAACAAGCACAAACTCTCACTTGATCAAGACAAACCTAATCAGAAAGGTGGATGCACATTTGCTACTCCCTATGCATTAATGAGGTCCTTAATCTTGGATTATCAAATCTCACTCGCCTCACTAGGCTCTTGCACTCCAAAGTGTTTCCTCGGCTGAACAAATGGGCAAGAGAGGTGAAATGGACGAGTAGGAGATGTATTTATACAACCACATTCAAATCATGACCGTTGGGGTCCAACTCAGCAACTTTTGGGGTGACCGGACGCGTCTGGTCAGTACACCACGGCTACAAACTCGCCAACGCAAACGGTCGACCGTTAGAGTGACCGGACTCACCGCGGAGTCACCCTGACCTGACGCGTCAGGTCCCCGAAAAACCTCTCTGGATGCATTATGTTGTTGACCAGACTCACACACGCACGGGTCCAGTCACTATTTCTTCTCAGCGTCTGGTCCTTCTTAGTACAGAGACCCCGTGGCTACAGTTGGTGGCACCTGTGCGTCCGGTCCTAGCTCTGCGCCAGCGTTCGGTCGTCCTTCTACCCCTGCAGCGCGCGCCATCAACTGACCGAACTCACCAGGACCGAGTCCGGTCAGGGCATCATCATGCGTCTGGTCCTCCTATCTTGCTTCAAATCACTTCCAAATCAACAATCTATATGAATGAAGTTGACTCCAATTGATCTTTGGATTGTCCCTGAGCTATCTAGTGCTAAGTTTGATAAGTGTGCACCACACTTAACACATTAAACTTACATAGGTCAAGCTACTATTTCATACCCCCTTAATAGTACGGCGAAAGGAAAAAAACAAAGTCCTAAACTATTATAAATGTCTCTCCAACGCCAAACGACACTTAGAACTAGTCCGTTCTTAACCTTGTCGTCCATCCTTTGAAAACCGAAACGATTTCCATCGACAGGGGCATGAAAACCATAATTGCCCAATCAATCATCATTACCATGACCTAACTCAAATTGCCTCTGCAAAACACACGTTAGTCATAGTAATATTGTGTCGTCATTAATCACCGAACCCAATTAGAGGCCTAGATGCTTCCGGTATATACCATATACATCTAGGTTGTTCTTTTCCAAATTGTCCGACTCTCAGATCCTCCAAATGCATGCATGTGTGCCGATCTCTTTTGGACGGCCTGTGAGTTGATCTTTTCAAGTGTTTTCTTATACAAACGTGAGAATGTTCATCCTGCACCATGCCGAGATCTCTTTTGGACGGCCTGTGAGTTATCCTAAGTGTTTTCTTATATAAACGTGAGAATATTCATCCTGCACCATGCCGAGATATTTGGTACCAAACTAAAGCTGGATATCGAGCCAGCTCGACTTGGCTCGGTCCAACTCGAGCTGGCTCGTTTCTCGACTTGGCTTGTTAATATTACGAGATAGAGGGGCAGCTCGACTCGACTCGACTCGGCTCGTTACTGAGCTCGAGCTGGCTTGTTTAGCTCGTGAGCTACTAAAAAAAATAAGACACATATGTTTATAATGTTTATGCTAAATTAATTTTAGAAGGTGATGTCCACCATTATGCAACCATACATGATTAATACATATCTGGTTCATCAAAAGTATCAATCATGTAACATAGCTGGTTCATCTATAATCATGCAGTTCCAGCATACTAACTAGTTGCTTGCCACCCCAAACTTAGGAAAGTCAACAGATTCAATGTCAGCATCATCTTCTCCCTGGAAAACAATCCATAAAATCAACATTTAAGTACCACAATAATTATAAAATTAAAATTCATATAAAACAGCTGAAAATAAGGATTATATACCAATAGAATATGTGTACACTTCTAGGTCAGCATCATCATCTTCTGGATTTATGGTCGTGGACTAATAGACCTCAGCTTGTTTCAGCTCGCGAGCTGGCTCGTTAAAATATCGAGCTAGACTTCCAACTCAACTCATAAAAAAAATAAAACGAGTCGAGTCGAGCCGAGCTGAGCCGACCACGAATCAAGCGAGTTGACGAGCCGCCAGTATTTTGCTCAGCCCTATACCAAACGGGTACTGCAACTCGACACCTGGAGGCTGGAGCTCAAGGTCTGAAATAGGCAGGTGCAGCAGCAAACCATGAGTACCGTCAAGTTCTACCTGCCGCTAATGGTACCGCATTCATTACGAAGGGAGTACCATATGCCTGTATCCCATGGCAATTAGCAGCAGCAGTAGAGAGTTCTATCAGTAATATTTAAATCTTTGGCATGACATCAAAATATGCATGCAATTTATGTTTTAAGTTAGAAGTGTTTGGGGGGGGGGGGGGGGGAACCTGTCCACTATGGCAAAGGAAAGCTATATCTAGCCCGCATCCCTAACCTGAAACACCGAATGACACGAAAATGACCCAAACAAATGACAAATGCGAAGGTAGGCAGAGGCTCTCTCAAAAGCCTTTGGCTCATACGCATCTGGATCGACCAGTGCTTGGCCTCCAGTTCCTGCATGCCCGGCTCAGCTGGCTCCTGCTGCTAGCCATCCTGCTGCACAGAACAAAGCAAGGAGAAATCAGAGAATGCAAAATGAACCCAATGAATGAGTAATAAAAAAAATCCAAGCACAGCAACAAACATAGCTACTACCTTTAAGGCTTTAACCCCCACAACCAACATGAGCAAAAGGCAGCAACCAAAGAGCCAAGGCCGCGCCTGAGAAGAGCCTCCCCTACGCAATTTAATGGTCGGGCGTTGACATCATATTTGCACGGAGCAAATGCCTAGCACAGATTCATGACATTTACCACACCATTAAACACAGTTTCCAATGCAAAACATGCTTAGCATGTTACAGACCCCGTCCTTGGTTAGTTTAACCATGCATACACAGGCAGCCACAGATGAAGTCCTCAGCTCCTAAATCCTCCTTCCTGGGACCAACTACAAAATAGGTGCCTAGTTGTGGTAGACGAGTGACCGCAGAGCATCTTCACCTCCCTCGACAGATCTACCGTCCCATAGTGATGCATGGTTCCAAGAGATGATCAGTTAGCGTCGTACTCAACCTTCCTGCCCTCTTCAGCTTGGCATCTCTTCCTGCAACAAAAAAATGCCAGTTGCATTTCTCACATAAAGCATGTACAGGAGAAAAAACATCAAGTTAGTGCACCAACCTCTTCTTCGGGCAATGCAGCATGCAACCCTTCTCACGATGTCCGATTTCTCCACACTGTTCGCACTGTTTACTTGCGCATGGTTCCTCGCTTGTCTTGGTTGTGTACTTCCTCTTCCCAAGTCCTGGCTTCAACTGCAGTGCCAGCAGCTTGAAACCAGGGTCCACCCGAGGCCACTGCGACTTGCCTGTCATGGGTGGAACTATACCGCTATATGCAGCCCTAAACCACTCAACATAGCAGTAGTCATGGACAAAGGATTCTGTTGACACAAAATGTGACGTACTGTGCCTCACACACAGCAAGCCGAAAAGCGTGGCTTCAATCGGGTTCCCGGGTGTTTCGTGATCCGGAAGCGTGCCAGTCAGTTTGACCTGAAAACTAACAAGGGATAAAACAATTAAATGTCAAACCGGAACATGTCGGGTAATACCGGACAGTTCCACATGTATGGCCCTGAAGCCACTTACAACGACATACGGCTATAGAGAGCTGTCTGCCAACAAATTCATAAACCATTCAGCTAATCGTAAGGTAAATGCACGTAAAGACCTAATTGCCGAATGCATGTGCATGGGAAGACACGTTTGAACAAATGAAATTAATTATGAGTTAATGCATAACCAAGCTCGGCAATCCAACCGAATTGGGATCCATGAAGAAGGAACGTACAAATAAAAGCGATTAAACTAAACTAAAACCTGCATCTGCCGCACGATACCTAGTTTCGTTAAAGCTTAAACGTGATTAACATGCATGAACCCGCAACATGTGACAATCTAGATTAAGACAATTCGGCCACTATGAGCATTTTATCTATTTTGCAAGTGTAATATAAGAATAGACAATGATCGTTGAAGCACGAGTAAAACCACAAGAGAAAGAAGTCTGAACAATATCAATCTAGATTGGGCAGAAGTGTGTTACAAATATATAAGAGGTTTAAAACATGCAACACTGGATAACTTAATGAATCTATTTAGATTTGCCATATCTAATATAGAGCCGATAACTATCTTGCCTTCACTAAGCATATGAGTAAACGCCTGCCGCACGGTATCTACTCATAAACGAAGCATAAGCAAAGACTTCCTGATTGTCAAGCAAAGATCCGCCGCACGACCATTGAAAACAAACAAGACTGCTTGCACCATGTCTAAATCCACCGCATGATACTAAACATGATAACAAGGTTGTCGGAACTTACGGAGGTCGACGGATCGATAATTCCCCTCGAAGAACTCGACGACACGACAAGAGGACTCGAAAGTTGGCACGGGGCCGGTTGTATTGATTTGGTTGTGAACCCTCCTTACAATGGTCGAGGGTCAATATTTATACCCTAGACAAAATGTGAGTCCTAAAGGACTACGATTTACAAAGGAACTTCTAAACAAACTTGGAAACTTACGATTCCTTACCCTAAACTTATAGATTCCTTTATTAATACAACTCTCATCTTCCCGATCGGTCTTGCCTGCCATCTTCTGTCTTCCCGAATGGATTTACCGCCTTCCAGAATAACCGACCGCACAAGCATTTAGCCGACCGCTTGCGTTGTTTGCCGAACACCCTTCTTCTCGCATGTGGGTCTACCTGTCATCTTCCAGAATCGACCAAAATCCAGTGTTAACACATGCCCCCTCAATTCCGGGATAAAAGTTGTTTTATTCTGGAATTGACCACAAGCTCTTTCATCCTCCTAGGTCATCACCGTTCAAAACCGCAGCCGCTGCCCAAAAAATTCAAGCTTTCAGCGCAACCTCGGACCTCCTTCCAATCTTCAATGGCGACCCAGGATGAAATTCCAGAGGTAAACTTCATTTATATTCGGCAACTTTCATCTCATCCTTCCGCTCCTTTTTTGATTTACTCCCCTCTGATTTCAATCATCTTCTAAAGGAGTACAAGAGCCAGATTTTGATCCCTTATGCTGCCAACCCGACTCCTATTTCCTTGGCCCAATGGGAAATCCTGACCCTTCTGAAATCATTGAGAAGGAAACCCAAAGAATTCCTTTCAAGTCTGGGATTACCTCACCAAACCGATGGCCAAACACATTCAAGAATTGGCCATTTCCCCCAATCACCGGATGGCGTAACTGGTACAGGAGAATGTTGGAGAAGAGCAGCAGCCACTGGGAAAGTCAGGACATCAGTCATTGTCTGGAGTTATCTTTAGCAGAGACACCCAGGAATGATTCTCTTCTGATAGCAGCTTCTCACTTTTGGTCTGACGCCACCAATGCCTTTATCTTTGGTCATGGTATTATGACCATCACTCTAGCCGACGTATTCATGATGACTGGTTTGAATGTGTCATTGCCAGTATATCCTTATAAGTACAAGAGCAAGAGTAATCAAAGAGCCGTCAGTTCTGGATGTGGATGGATCAAACATATCCAGAACTATATGAATGCATCTGGCACCGTTTCTGACAAAGAGTTGAAAGCCTTCATGAATATGTGGCTATGCAGATTCATCTTCTGTGGAAAATCCAATGAACCAACCCTGAATCACATGGTAATGGCTGAAGACTTAGCTGCAGGCACCCAGATCCCATTAGGCAAATATCTTTTAGGGTCTGCTTATCATATGATGCATCAGATCACCCTTCAGATGCACCACGGTGGAGAAATTTCTTATGTAAATGGTCCCTGGTGGCTAATTCAAATGTGGCTCCAACTATATATGCATCAGATAACCCCTGTGAGCCTCTTCAACCTAAGTTTCCCCTCAGTTAACTATGCTGAAGGCAGCACAGCAAAGGTCAAGGCTTGTCAGACTTATGAGGAAGCAGCAGCATCTATAAGCATTGATATAGACATTGGTTATCTCTTCAAGCTATTTTTCAAAGGATTCGGCAATGTGCTCTGGTTTCCTTACAGAGAGAATGAAGATCTGACTTTGCCCTGCAAGTTTAGCTATGAAATTGGTTGTTCAGGCCAAGAATCCACAGAGATTTTCAACTCCTTTATCAAACCTTGCACTTTGCCAGCCGAATTTCATCATGGGAGATTAGTACAATCCACCTATGAATTCTATTATCCAAACATGGTGGCCAGACAATTAGGATGCGGCCAACTGCCTCCAAAATTCCTCTTCTCAACAATCATAAAATCAAGGGAAGTACTAACAGAAGGAATGGAAGCCAAGAAGGTCTTTGAATTAGGATGGGAATTACCAATATACGAACCATCTCCATTTGGGCTAATAGATGTTGCTCACCCTCTCTTTGTCTCTTGGTGGCAAGAATGGCATGCTCATATCTTCAATATATCAGTTCATTCTTTATGCAAAAACTTGCAACCCGATTTTGCTTCTGACAGTGAGGTAATTTCACTACACCCATCATTTCTTGTTCCTGAATCCATTTCTTATTTTAACATCTGGTCATGCACAGGATCTTGAGTTTACTCCCCCTGCCAAAGCAATTCAGTACTATCCGGTTGGCCCCAAACCTGCTCTGGGGTTTGATGCTCCAAACTTAAAGGAATTCATGAAAACTTCTGCAACTTTGGATTTAGCACCTCTAAAGGCACTCATGAGAACTCCTGCTACTTTAGCTGCTGCATCTTCCAGAGGAAAAAGCAAAAGGAAAACACCTGAAAGTTTCCTCTTACCCAAGAAACCAAGGACCAAGAAAGCCAGATCATCCCTTAAGGCATGAACCTTTTGTTTTCTTATCAGTTCAACCATCTTATTTAGCAGTAAGCCTGACTACCTCTACACTCACTTCTTCCATTGCAGCCACAAGTCGAAATTCCCATACTGGGTAATACCTCAGCGCCTGCAGAACCAACCCCTGAAGTTTCTACTGAAGATGAAGAAATCCACGATAGCGAAACTTCAGAGACCTATGAAGCTGAAGGTTCAAAGGCTCATAAACCTGATGAGACTATAGGTAACATTGTTCAACCAATTCTCCTCTCCTTTCTCTTTAACAACATCTATCTCTTATGCTCATTATCATTTACTTTACTGAGAATAGATGAGATCTTAGATGAACTGGCAAGGGAAACTTCTCCTGATCAATCTCCAGACCCGTCTCTTCTGAACCTTCAATCAAGTCCTCCAGCAAGCCAGGGTATAACCCATCCTGATGACCAATCAGCCCAACAGGTAATGCCTTGTCTCATACTATATTTTAGCAAAATTACCCAATCGGCTAACACCTTCTTTCTTCCTCTTTGTCTAGAAGAACATCACTAAACCGACCACCAGTTACTCCTTCTCTATTGAGGACTACATTATTGAGAAAGGTGAAGAGATTACTTCTCATCAAACTTTATCACTGGAGAATCAGGCTCGACTCAAAGAAGTGATTACTCTGCTGAATAAGGATACCATTAGTCTGGTTCAGGATGCAGACTAGATAAAAGACCTCCTTGAACTCATTGATCAAGATATCCCTTCTGCTCTCAAGGCTCCCCTAGAATCTGCAGCCCATCTTGATGATCACTTTGCTATGGTGAGAAGGGCAACCAAGAACATATCTTCGAGGGCCGCTCTGCAGAAGGATAGATCTTTGAAAAAGCTCTAGATTAAAGATCTTCACTCTCATATCCAGACTACGAGAAATTCCTTGGCAACCTTGGAGCCTGAACTGAAATCCATGGAGGATGAAAAAATCAGACTAGAAGTTCAACTAGCCGAACTGAATGCCAAAATTCAGTCTCACAGGGCCCATATAGCCAATCTGCCGAAGAACATAGAAGCAACTTCACTAAAGATAGCTTCGACCATCAAAGAAGACCAGCAGATCAAAAATAAGTTATCCAGCATCCAGAGTTCCGAAGATGAAGACCAAAAAGTGCTAGATAATGTTAGCCGAATCAGGACCGAGGCCATAGAAGCAATCAATCATCTTCTGAACCAATAGACATTAGGCTTGTAATAAACTTCAAGTGTGATACCCTTTTTTCCTTGATTAAACAACTTTATGTTCATTTATTTTCATTCGTTCGGAAAAAGCAATCGGCCATTTTCCTTTAAATTACTCGATTAGAATGTAGCCGATTGTCTCCATTCTTCCGATAGCCGAACGAATCCAATCCAAATACTGTGAGGGTATAGCCGAACAATGTTAGCTCCAATAAATCATGGAGATATTCAAGCGACGTTCGACTTAACTCAGGCCTGGCCCAGTCCAGTAACGGCCCAGCCGAAAGGGAACAAACCTACTCCGCCGTTCGGGATTCTCGCCCCACAACCCCGTGGAATTCGCCACGATCTTTCGCTTCAGCTTATAAATAGACCTTTCCATTGGCCTTCATCACTATCTTTGCCTCAGCATTCTCACATCTGTCTCTTCCACTTCCTTCATTCGATTCATTCCAGAAGGAAACCCTAACCTCCACCAAAGCAAATGACGAACAGTGGCAACCGTGGCAAGCGTCCTGCCGACGGAGAGGCTGAAGGAAGCAGAGCGTCGCGCTGCCGGCGTCGTGGGTATGACTCAGTTCTTTGTCCCCTTTGCAATCTCCTCGTTCATCTATTAATTCCGATTTCCCCTTCCTCATTCATCAGGATAAGAGTCATCAGCTCCAGCCAATACCATCTCCTCCCTCCAGTGTTGGCAACTCAACCGGGAACTCCATCATCCGGCTCCTCCAGATCTTCCAGCTCCTCAAGCTCTTACCATTCCAACCCTTGGGGTTCGGCAGAGCCAGCAGATGCACATCATCCATACTCTCACGAGGAGGCGCTCAAGTTTCGCTAGGAGAGGAACGAAGCCCGAGAGGAGCTAGGCGACGTATCCAAGAAGTTCGGCATCGATCAAGCCGAATGGGAGGATCAGCGGAAACAATTCTGCGATGCCATCACCGGTTTGATATCCTCACTTAGTTTTATCATCCTGACTTCCTTCGCTTGCCGATCCATTTCTTCTTTCATGCCCAGCTCTTTCCGCGGAGAATGACCGCTTGAAGATGGCGGCGAACAAGATTGCCGACAAGGTGAATGCTCAGGGGGAGACATCCGAGGCACGCCTTGATGCTGTGGACGGCCGCATTGATCAGGCCGTCATCCAAGGTGTGCACCTCGGCGCTTCTCTCGGGCTAGCGGCAATGACCTCCCAAACCAACGAGGACTACTCCTCCCAGCCAGTTGGCTTCGTTGGAGGACGCCCGGACGAAGTCGACGACATCGATGAGCGTCTGGAGGCCTACGACGATCATGCTGCTGCCCTTGCCGAAATCACAAACCCCCAATCCATCCTCAACAAGTTATTTGAGGAGTAGTTTGTATTAGGATGAACTTTATAAACAATCTCGTCTTTTGGAATAATATTTACTTCTTTGATTCTTTTCGGTAAAATTCCACTTGCGACTGTCAGAAAAAATGCTGAAAACAACCCAGTTTCAGACAAACATTTTTTGTGCTAGAGGCGATGCAAACTGCATCGGCTATTTTGTGCTAAAGGCGATATGAATGATATCGGCTATTCTCAGTCTCGTATCTGATTTTTAGGCTAAAGGCAATTTTTTCCTTGTCGTTTTTCTGATCTACATTCACGAACCAACCTCAACACTGGGATAGTATTTCTTAATAAATCTTCCATTGATAGCTCTGGTAAACTCTTCCCCAAATAAAGTCTTCAATATGTATGCATTGCCAGGTACACACTTTACTATTCGGAAAGGACCTTCCCAATTTGGAGACCATTTGCCGAATGCTCTATCCTTTGTTCCAACCGGCAATACAGTTTTCCACACCAAATCTCCTTTTGCGAATTGCTTCAGCCTAACCCTTTTGTTATAATACTTGGCGACGCGTAATTTATTTTTCTCAATATTTTCTAATGCCTTAAGACGAATCAAATGTAAATCTTCCAATTCATCCATCATCAGATTCTTATAGTTTTCTTCTGCTAATTCTTTCTGTAAAATAACTCGCCTTGATCCTGACCGCAGTTCCCATGGTAACACAGCATGATGTCCATAAACCAGTTCATAGGGAGACGTTTGAGTGGACCCATGACAAGCCATTCGGTAAGCCCACAATGCTTCATTAAGAACCAAGTGCCATTTCCTTGGTTTTTCATCAATCTTCTTCTGGATAATTTTAATCATAATCTTATTTGATGCTTCTGCCTGACCATTAGCTTGTGCATAATAGGGAGAAGAATTATACAACTTAATCCCCATACTTTTGGCAAAGTCACAGAATTCTGAAGAAGTAAATTGAGTTCCTTGATCAGTTGTTATAGTCTGAGGAATCCCAAATCTGTAAACTATATGTTCCTTAACAAAACTGATCATATTCTCTGACGTTACCTTCTTCAAAGGGATAGCTTCAACCCACTTGGTAAAATAATCCGTGGCCAAGAGTACAAATTTGTGTCCCTTACTAGAAGGAGGATTGATCTGACCAATTAAATCTATACCCCATCCTCTGAACGGCCAAGGCTTGATTATAGGATTCATAGCAGACGCTGGAACCTTTTGAATATTGCCGAATTTCTGACAATTGTGACACCCTTTGTAATATTCAAAACAATCTTCCAACATAGTTGGCCAAAAATAACTAGTTCTCCTAATTATCCACTTCATCCGATGAGCTGATTGATGTGCACCACACAATCCTTCGTGAACCTCATACATTACTTTCTTGGCTTCTTCTTGACTTAAGCATTTGAGCAACACTCCATCGATGGACTTGTAATATAACTGATCATCAAGAAACGCAAATTTGAGAGCTTTGTACCTGAGTTTTCGGGAAACCTCTTGAGATGGATTTTTCAGATAATTGGTAACTTCGTATCTCCAATCACCATCTACTTGATCAGTATTTAAAACATCTTCTTCTATAGCAAAAATCTCCCGATTCTCTCGGTATCCAGAAGCAGCTTGAGCTAACTTATTTGCTTCTTCATTGCACTCTCTAGGGACATGATGCAAGGTTACTACCAGAAAATTCTTCAAAAGTTCTCTACATTCCTCATAATATTCTCTTAACACATTGTTCTTGCATTCATACTGACCATTCAATTGATTAATCACCAACTCAGAATCCCCAAAGATTTCGACAGCAGCTGCCTTTACTTCTATAAGAAGCCGAAGCCCTCTAATCAATGCTTCATACTCTGCCTGATTATTAGTAACATGAAATTCAATAGGAACCGCGTATTCAAAAGTCTTTCCTTGTGGGGAAATCAAGAGAATACCAGCACCACCACCTTTGTTACAAGATGATCCATCGAAGAACAAAGCCCAAGGCACAATGCTTACCACTTCAACAGAAAGATCCCGATGTTGGGTAATAAAATCGGCAATAATTTGACCCTTTACCGCCTTTGCCGATTCATATCTTAAATTAAATTCCGACAACGCTAAAATCCATTTGCCAATTCTTCCATTCAAAATCGGCATTGATAACATATGCTTGATTACATCAAAACTAGAAACCACCACGCATTCGGAATTCAACAAATAGTGCCGAGATTTGGTACATGAGTAATATACACATAAGCAAAGTTTTTCTGCAGCCGAATACCTTGTTTCCGGGTCTAACAACTTTCGGCTAAGATAAGCTATGACTCTTTCTTTTCCTTCAAACTCTTGCATAAGGGCCGATCCTATCGTTAGGCTATCGGCCGCCACATACAACTTAAAAGGCTTGTCAAGTTGTGGAGGTACCAGCACAGGTGGTGCTTTCATATATTGTTTGATCTCATCAAAAGCCTTTTGTTGTATGTCACCCCATACAAATTTTTGATCTTTCTTGAGCTTCAATAAAGAGGAAAAAGGTAAAACTCTTTCTGAAAGATTGGATATGAATCTTCTTACAAAGTTGATTTTGCCTAACAATGATTGCAATTCTGTGAGATTAGTTGGCGGCACAACTTTGTCTATTGCTTCCATGCTCTTCTTACCAACTTCAATTCCTCCTTTATGAACTAAAAATCCCAAAAACTCACCAGCCGAAACTCCAAAGGCACATTTGTTTGGATTCATCTTCAAGCCATGCTTTCTTGTGCACTCCAGAGTCTTTCTTAAATCGGCTAAATGTCTTTCATGATTTCTAGACTTGGCTACTACATCATCGATGTAGATTTCTACAATCTTGCCGATCAGCTCGTGAAAAATATAATTCATAGCTCTTTGATAAGTTGCACCGGCATTCTTTAACCCAAACGTCATGACTATCCACTCGAACAAACCAATATGACCAGGACATCTGAAAGCTGTTTTCGAAATATCTTCTATTGCCATAAAAATTTGGTTATAGCCAGCATTACCATCCATAAAACTAATGACCTCATAACCTGCTGCTGCATCTACCAGCAAATCGGCAACTGGCATTGGGTAACCATCCATGGGAGTTGCCTTATTAAGATTTCTGAAATCTATACAAACTCTCATTTTTCCATTTTTCTTGTATACCGGTACTATATTTGAAATCCACTCTGCATACTTGCATGGCCGAATGAAGTTTGCTTCTATTAATCTTTCAACTTCCTTCTTTACATCGGCTAATACCTCCTCTTTGTATATCTTTCGTGGAGGTTGCTTGTAAGGACGAAATCCAGGTCTAATGGGTAATCGATGCTCAACAATGGAACGATCCAATCCAGGCATTTCCGTATAATCCCAAGCAAAACAATCTTTAAACTCTTTCAACAGGTTTATCAACTTTGATTTATATTCTGGGTCTAACTTTGCACTAATATACATCGGTCTTGGCTTAGAATCATCACCAACATCAATTTCTTCCAATTTATCAGCCGACATAAAACCACGTCCCAACTTTCCTTTGTTGCCATCGACAGGATTTCCCATTAAAAATTACTATGAGAGCCGACTGCTTGGATCGGCTGTTGGTCCTCGCTGAAAACATTCACAGGACCTTCTTTCCACACTTTTCCGGAGAAACAATCAACGCCTTCATATTCCCAATAGGTAGACTCTGTAGTAGCAACACTTACCGAATCATCAGCATGTACAATTTCAACATCATCTCCAATCCATTGAATGAGAATTTGATGCATGGTTGAAGGAATGCAGCAATTAGCATGGATCCAATCTCTGCCCAAGAGTAGACTATATGCCCCCTTGCCATCAATGACAAAAAAGGTAGTAATCAGAGTTTTCGATCCAATGGTCAACTCGACATGGATAGCACCTCGGGTATCGGAAGGATTGCCAGCAAAGTCTCTGAGCACCATGTCAGTTTTCAACAATTCTTCATTAGTCATCCCAAGTTTCCTGAAGGTAGTATAAGGCATGATATTGATAGCAGCCCCTCCATCGACAAACATCTTAGTTAAAGGCTTGCCATTGACATATCCCTTTAAATAGAGTAGTCTCAAGTGACAATTCTTGATTGGTTTATCAAAAACAGCCTGCTGTGTTAATATAAGCTGAGCCATCAAATCCTGACATTCACTTTCATCAAAATCAGAGTACACCTCTTCTTGGACATCTTGGCTTTCGGGAGCTATAAACTCTGATGGGAGGAAGAAAGCCATGTAAGCATTAGCCGAAGGACCACATCCATCAGGCTTCTTTTTAGGACGCCATATTTGCTTTGTTTCGGCAACTTCCAATTCCAGCTCCCTATTCCTCAACCATTGCACTCTTCTTTTCTGACTTTTCCTCAGGCCTAGAGGACACCACTATCCTTTTTGCCATACGTATTTATAGAAGTCAGCTTCCTCATCATGCACTCTATTATGAATCCAACCCGAACCTGCAACTCTTTTCCTTTGCTGATTCTCAAAGCCACCTATCTTTAAGCGCCGATCATCTTCAGGAACCTTTGTTCCAAGTCTTTCATAGACGGGACGGCGGTTGACTCGAGATTGCCTATACTCGAAGTACTGAACACTACACTCCGGACAATTATTTCTTGCAGGCAACCTCAAACCTTCATTCCAACAATGCCTAAAGAACGAACAACCCCAATGAGACTGCTCCTGTTCTGTCATGTATTTTTCTTGCTCCCTTCGGTATACTTCTTCCTCATACCTCCGGCGTTCTCCCATAAACCATTGCTTCTTATAGTATTCCTTCTCTTGTTCCCTCTGCCACTTGTTTAGCAAAATACGTGATGTAACTCTGGGTTCGGAAGTTTGACCTTTTTCGGTTCGGCTATTCTGAAACCGAATTTGTTGCTGCAGCTCTTTACTGGTGACTTGCCGATCCGGGTCAACAGCACCACTCTCCTTTGCTCTATCAGAAGTCAACACCTTCACCTTGCCTTTACCCTTGAGATCATTGGCAGAGACCATATTCACAGAGAAAGAAATCATATTTTGTGGAAAAGGCTGATCATCAATTTTCATCTTACCATCAAACCTCAAATGTCCCTCTTGGATAGCTTTCTGGATTCGTATTCTGAATACTCGGCAATCATTAATAGAATGAGAATTAGTGTTATGGAAACCACAATACTTTTTGTCTTTCACTCCTTCAGGACGTAGCATAGGATGTCCTTCTGGCAGCTTGATGCGCCCTTCCTTTATCAACAATGCAAAAAGTCTATCTGCCTTAGTAACATCAAAATCATAGGTCCCCTTTTGTTGCTTCAACCAGCGTTGACTAACTTGAGTGGGTTCCTTTGCCCAATTTAACTCAGCTGCAGCTATCTCATCTTCATCAATATACTCAGTCGCTTCATCCAGAAAACCTTGATACACCTCATTAGTGGCATTGTTCTTCTGAAAGCGATTATCTCTCCTAAATCCTTGGGCTTGGTTACTCATAGCTGCTAAACGCTGTGCAAGTTGGCCAAGATCATCAAACTCCAAACCGAACAACTTCTCCCTGATATTCGGCAACATTCCTGCTATAGCTATTCCAGGTAGTTGATCATCTGGTAAATTTAAAGAATAACACATATTCTTGGTCTCCCTAAATCTGCGAAGATATTCCAATGGTGTCTCATTTGTTCTCATCCTCAGACTCATGAGATCAACTAACTTCTTCTCATTAGTACCCGTATAGAAATATGAATGAAACTTCTGTTCTAGTTCTGCCCACGTACCAATGGAATGAGCTGGTAGAGACGTGAACCATGTGAAAGCTGGTCCTGTAAGAGACAAAGGAAAATATCGAATTCTCCAAGCTTCATCTGAAGCAGCTTCTCCAAGCTGCATTAAGTATCGACTGACGTGCTCTATGGTACTAGTATCATCTTGACCAGAAAACTTAGTTAAATCTGTCGGAAGCTTCACCCTTGGAGGTAACGCCACTCTGTTGTACCATTCTGGATAAGGAGACTTGTATGAATAGGATTGATTCTTTGGCTTCAAACCGAACTGATTTTGCATCATATCGGCCATCCTGTGCATCAAAACATCAATGCCTGGATCTTGATTTCCTTGTACTTGCACTCCAGAAGGCAATCCTGAAACACTTCTATACCCTGGATTTGGCATAGCATTGATAGCACTGTAATCAGTAAATTCTTGATACCCATCACCATACATATTCTTTTGCAATCTGTTTGATATTGGAGAAACTCTATAAGCCGAAGGTGGCACTTCCCCTGTGGTACCAAATGTCACCTGGCCATAGGTGGGATGTGATTGCTTTTCAGTATGAGTCAATCCACCTATATTTGAAGGCGACGCTACTTCTTTTCCAACAGGCCTCTCTTGATGCTTTGGAACATTGAAAAGCGTCGGCCCATTGAGTGGTCCAACATTTTCTTCAAAGTATTTATCAACCATTGGACCAAAAGTACTGATCATGATTGCCCGAAAGGTATTCAGAAAAGCTGTGTGATGGTTTGTCATGGTTTCTCCCATGGCTTTATAGATCAGGGCTGCCATCTTCTGAGCATCTTCCTCTTCAGTGTAATCAGTTTGATGCGGAAGAAGAACCCTTGGCATTGACTGCTTTTGAAACACTTTATTGCTCTTGTTTTTGGAAAAAGACATCAAACACTTCCGTTGGTATTGCTCACATGCTTGTAGCACTAAATCCTTGTAATTATCTGGCAATTCTGCCATGCTTACGTCCAGAACATGATCATTGTTGATCTCAGATGCCATCTTGAACTAGCAGACTGTCCCATCGGGCGTGCCAAAAAGTGTGTTGACACAAAATGTGACGTACTGTGCCTCACACACAGCAAGCCGAAAAGCGTGGCTTCAATCGGGTTCCCGGGTGTTTCGTGATCCGGAAGCGTGCCAGTCAGTTTGACCTGAAAACTAACAAGGGATAAAACAATTAAATGTCAAACCGGAACATGTCGGGTAATACCGGACAGTTCCACATGTACGGCCCTGAAGCCACTTACAACGACATACGGCTATAGAGAGCTATCTGCCAACAAATTCATAAACCATTCAGCTAATCGTAAGGTAAATGCACGTAAAGACCTAATTGCCGAATGCATGTGCATGGGAAGACACGTTTGAACAAGTGAAATTAATTATGAGTTAATGCATAACCAAGCTCGGCAATCCAACTGAATTGGGATCCATGAAGAAGGAACGTACAAATAAAAGCGATTAAACTAAACTAAAACCTGCATCTGCCGCACGATACCTAGTTTCGTTAAAGCTTAAACGTGATTAACATGCATGAACCCGCAACATGTGACAATCTAGATTAAGACAATTCGGCCACTATGAGCATTTTATCTATTTTGCAAGTGTAATATAAGAATAGACAATGATCGTTGAAGCACGAGTAAAACCACAAGAGAAAGAAGTCCGAACAATATCAATCTAGATTGGGCAGAAGTGTGTTACAAATATATAAGAGGTTTAAAACATGCAACACTAGATAACTTAATGAATCTATTTAGATTTGCCATATCTAATATAGAGCCAATAACTATCTTGCCTTCACTAAGCATATGAGTAAACGCCTGCCGCACGGTATCTACTCATAAACGAAGCATAAGCAAAGACTTCCTGATTGTCAAGCAAAGATCCGCCGCACGACCATTGAAAACAAACAAGACTGCTTGCACCATGTCTAAATCCACCGCATGATACTAAACATGATAACAAGGTTGTCGGAACTTACGGAGGTCGACGGATCGATAATTCCCCTCGAAGAACTCGACGACACGACAAGAGGACTCGAAAGTTGGCACGGGGCCGGTTGTATTGATTTGGTTGTGAACCCTCCTTACAATGGTCGAGGGTCAATATTTATACCCTAGACAAAATGTGAGTCCTAAAGGACTACGATTTACAAAGGAACTTCTAAACAAACTTGGAAACTTACGATTCCTTACCCTAAACTTATAGATTCCTTTATTAATACAACTCTCATCTTCCCGATCAGTCTTGCCTGCCATCTTCTGTCTTCCCGAATGGATTTACCGCCTTCCAGAATAACCGACCGCACAAGCATTTAGCCGACCGCTTGCGTTGTTTGCCGAACACCCTTCTTCTCGCATGTGGGTCTACCTGTCATCTTCCAGAATCGACCAAAATCCAGTGTTAACAGATTCCACGTCAGCATTTGTCTCCGTGGTTATCCATGCCAGAGCATGGAGGCAGGGCTTCTTGGTTAGTTGCCACTCCCCGCAGCTGCGGGTGTGCTCGTCCAAGTCCACCACGTGCCTCCATGGCACCATGTCCTGAGAGCTGCCAGAAACTTCACCGGTCTGCAACCCGCATTTAGAGACCTTGATGTTTCTCAAACTCCTTATTTGTGTATTAAGTTGTTGGATAACTGCAGGGAGAATATGGCCAGAGAGCTTGCTTCCAATACACCTCCTTTTGTACCAAACCCCCATTGTCATCTGCCTCAACTTATCAATCAAGTCAACCAAAGGCATGCCCTTTATGTTCAGAGTCCATTCTAAGAAACTTTCAGTTAGATTATTATCACCAACATCAGCAGAAATTGTTAATCCTGGTAGATTCCCTATAGCCTTCTTCAATTGCTCCATGAACCAAGTCCAGTTATCATTTGAAGCAGAGTCAAAAATGGCCCATGCGACAGGGTACATCCAATTGTGACCATCAAGCGCACAAGCACATGCTAATTTCCCTGAGTAGATGCCAGCCAAGTCTGTGTAGTTGAGTGCAATGTCAGGTCTACAGCCTGTTTTGAAGCCATCTATGCATTGCTCCAGAGCAAAGAAAAGCTTGTCGAAGTGGACATCATCTCCACATATCTTAGTGCAAATCTCCACAACTGAGCCTGGAGACAAGGAAAGAAGTTCAGCACTGAAATTGTACAATGTTTGAAAAGTGTCTTCCCAAGACTGAAAAATCTTGTTCATCGCTTTCTGTCTTCCACCCCATACTGTAGCATAGCTAACCTCTACACTATACACCTCCTGCAGTTTCTCTTGCAACTCTTTTGCTCCTAGTTCTGGACTCTCCCTCAACCAATCAGCAGCCATCTCTGCAACCCAGCTTTGTGATGCCATTGAGGTAACAGGGTTACTAGTAGATATGCAATTGTGCTCTTGAGGCATCATGCTAATCTGCAATATAGGAAACAGAAACACAAAACAAATTAGACAAGTTACTAACGTTAAGCAAGTTAACAAGTTAGGCAGGTTAGAGTAGTACCACAACAGTTGGTTCGTCCCGCAATTTGCGTGCCACAATTCTCCATGGACAGCCTTCTGCCTTGCACTCAGCTCTATACCTAGTCTTATCAGTCTTGATTTTATGCACCTGAAACCCCATCTTTATTCCATGCTATCTCAGTGCCATCCTGAAGTTCTCCATCGAAGGGAAATATTCATTTACTTTGATCCTTGGATTTTCATTGTCATACACAATGTTGAACTTAACATCTGCATAATCATCAACTGGAATTTGTGTAGTGGAAGTGTCAGCATAAAAAATAGGATAAACCAAAGATTCCTCACTTTGAGTCTTTCTGGCTGCTTCCTATGCATCAGCTTCAGCCCTCAGCTCAATATCCACAAGGACTTCATCATCCATGGAAATGCCCTCATCATCCATCAAAGTAGAATCTACATTTCCCTGAAGTAGCACAGTAGGACTGTGGCTAGCTGCTGCACATGACTTCTTAACATTAGCAGCTGCTAAATGCAACTTCTTTGCATTAGGACCTATTGTGTACGTCTCCTTTGTTTGAAAACTTCCTTCCTGCAACTCCTTTACATGAGCACATCCTTCCTGTGAGTATGCCTTCTTTCTGCATGTCAATATGAATTATTCATTGCTATAGGGTAAGCTCAAACGAAAACTGGAAACTCTATTAATACGCTTCTAGTGACAAATCTAACATGCACCCTATTATAACAACAAAAGCCTTGGACATTTTGATGTATTAGAGCGTCAATGCTATATAGCATCAAAACAATTGGTGTACCATATAAATAAGCTCTCTACTATTAACAATAAAAGCCAAACCGAACAATGTCCAGATACAGAGAATAATCTGTTTGCTTAATGCGATGCAATGCTTGTAGGCTGTTCAGGTAAGACAGGTGCTTACTCCACTTCCTGTTGAGGTGCACCAAAGAATTCCCTCTTGGAACTTATCTCCACAATAGGAGTTCTCAGAACTTTGCTTAACTCCACCATCATCATGTCCTCCTGAAATCAAAATTTAAAAGTTTAGCATTCTCCATAAATCAAGTAAATGTGATCAAAGACATATATATACATGAACAGAAAAGCCTAAACTCTACATTGTTTTATAGGCATGGACACTAGAGCCTGCATAGGAACTTCTATGTTAAATAGAAATAGAGAGGGGCAAATCATGTGGCTCCTCCGTCAAGCCCTCTATCATACCAAATAACAAATTGATATTTGAGTTCTCATGGAAAACACAATGGATGGCTCACGACAACTCGATGGCCATAACCTAAGCAGTTAAAATTTACTCAGTTATAGGCCTGCCACCTGAATAACAAATTGATATACAATGTAGCCACCTGAATGGCAACTCATGAATCGGGCAGCCCAGAAGAGCGACAAGTACATCATCACAATTCATACAACAAGTGATGTAAAGCGCAGTATAAAAGTCCCAGAAGAAGCACCCCGAGAATAGCGGAGGAGATTGGAAGGGGAAGGGAGGCGAATACCCACATTGGACGATGACGACGACGCCCGCATCCTCCTCCACCCCAAATTGCCAACCACCGCCACTACCCAAATTGCCCGGAAAACCCCGAACCCCAGAGGCTCCAGGCTCACGGGAGGATCCCTCTACCCCGGGATCTCACCAGAGATCCGGGAAAGCCGCCGGCGCTCACGGCGGAGGCGACAGGCGAGGGTTTGGTTTATTTCTTTTCTTTTCTTTTAATGAGATGACAAGCACGGGAGGACTTTTTGGAATTCAGCTATTATGGGAGGTGGGTTTCCCAAGAATGCCATCCCGAAACGGGACTTCGTCGGATCGTCATTATGAAACATGGCCAACACGCCAAAATGCCATCCGAGGGCTTTGGGACTCTTTTATTCCTCATTTGCCCCTGCCTTGCCCCAAGCGAAGGCGAGGAGGATGCTGCTGCTGTGGCCGGCCTGGACGCGGTGCTCAAGGCGGGGCTGGGGCTGGGGCTGGGGCTGGCTGCCGCCGCGCCGCGGTCGGGGCGTGCCGGCTCAGGGCTAGGTGTCGCGATGCCGCCGCCGGGGCTGGGCACTCACGAGCAGGGGAGCAAGCCGAGAGCGGCCGAGCAGCGAGCGGCAGCGCCCAGCGGAGTCGCGCCGTTTCGCACGCGTGGACACGCGGCCATGCGCGAGGCCGAGCTCGAGAAGACACTGCCGAAGCCGCGACGTCGTCCTCGTCCTTTAAAACGCGAAGCAGCCGGCACTCCTCTTTTTCCTCTCTCTGCTCGCCGCCGGCGAACTCGACACGCCGGCGAAATTCGTCGCGGCCGCGCCATCTCCGCCCAATTGCTCGCACTCACGGCTTCGCATCATCCTTGCGCACCTCCTTGACCCAGCTGCAGCGGTCCTAGTCACCGGAATCAGCCATGCGCTCGATTCCCGCCGTGGCCGTCCACCATGGCCATCACATAGGGGCCGCCGTGCGCTCGCCTCTCCCATTCACCTCCGCCCAAGCCGGCCATAGCCTCGCCTTCCCCAGCATTGCGGCAGTGCCCCCACAGCAACATCACTCGCTCGCTCTTGCCGCGCCCCACGGCAGCGCCTCCCTCTCGCCTTCGCTGCCCCCATGATGGCCACGACTACGGCGCTTCCCACCCTCCCCCACCCACGACGGCCATGGATTATAGCATGATAGCGACGTGCCCAAGACCAGCCATGGTGTACAGCAGCTCCTCAGCAGGGCGAAGCCAAAGGATTTCATCCAATGAACTCCCTCTTGTTCATCCATGGAGGCAGGGGCAGGCACGCTAGAGAGGACGACGTGCGAGGGAGCGTGCGGGGAGAGACAGGCCGCCGTGGGGGAGCTGGTCGTGGGGACAGGGGCCACCGTGTGGGGAGCTCGCCGTGGAAGAGCTCGCCCGCTTGCGCTCCTCCTCGGTAGAGGACGAGGAAAGCATGCGCTCGCTCGATCTGTTTGCTCCCTCTGTTTCGTCGATGTGAGGAGCAGAAGGAAAGGGCAGGGGCAAACGAGGAAGAAAAGAGTCACAAAGTCGTCAGATGGCATTTTGACATGTTGATCATATTTCATAATGGCAATCCAACGAAGCCCCATTACGGGATGGTATTCTGGCAAAGCCCACTTTCCATGATGGCTGAATTCCAAAAAGCCCAGCACGAGATACTCAAGTGCTACCGTTTTTTTACCTCAATGACGAAACTACCCCTGTCCCTTCTCCTTCTCCAGCCTCCTGCCGGCGCCGCCTCCCCGCTCCGCTCCCTCCTGCCACCGGCGCGCCGCCTAACGGCGATGTCAGCGGCTACGTCGACGGCGCCGTCGAGCGGAGAGTATCCTTCCCCGGTGTCCCCGCCCTACCCGGCCGCCTCCAAGGACGTGGAGCTCCGGCGCGCCATGACCGCCTCCGCGCGCTCCGCCGCCTTCGCCTCTGCGGACGTCGTGTTCGAGGACGAGTGGCTCGCCGTCGTCGACAAGCCCGCCGGCGTCTACTGCGACGCCCTCCTCACCTCCTTTCCTTGCTCTGCCATTTCAGGTAAAAAAAGATTGAACTTAAAAAAAAAATCTGCTTTTAGGTGACAATGGCGCTGCTACAGTTGCAAAATGCGATTCTGCATAGCTCATTGCTTGTGATTTCATACTTTGATCATCCAGTGTGAGTGATATCGATCATTTGGATGACGAAATTGACGGATTTTAGGTAGTTTGTGATCTGTGTGCAATACAACGTGTTGTCTAATGTTATTTTACTGATGGCAATGCCATTGCTCAATACTTGGTTTGGTTAGGACATACAGGCTATGTGATCAGTGCAAAGGAATGAGTGCAAAGTGTGCATTGGAAGCTATTTAGGAGCATTACAATGTAGAATGCGTTTTGACAAATTGTGCAATTTTGCGTTTCATTACACTACCACAGGCATAAGGCAATCTGTAATTTTGACAAAGTGTTGATTCTCATTCTATTCTCAAATGATCTAAGCTTGTATAATGCTATCTTAATGGACTAGTTTAACAATTCCTACTAGCAAGTGAGCGTCCAGCACTGAAAGTATGGTATGCTATGATGATAAAAAAAAAATACAATGTGTATATTTGAGCTTCCTCCGCAAAAAGAAATGGCTTTAGAATCCATTTCCCATAAGTAATACTTATAATTAGCCCATGTGTTTTTTTATACCAATTAGAAAGCCTAAATGTGGGCTAATTTTGGGCTAATAAGAGCTAATGAGGGCTAATTACTGGTTAGAGTCCATTAGCCCTTAGTAGCCTATAATTAGCTCATGTTTAATCCATTTTCACAAGGTGGGCTAATTTTTAGCCCTGGGATCCAAACAGGCCCTTATTCTAGAACTAGAATTATGTTCAGCAGATGTAGAAGCAGAAGGGCATACGTGATACATCATACAGCTGTGCGGACTGTCGGACTGATATATTATTGTCTTGAACCCCTGTTTTTTTTAAACTTTGCTTGAGTTTCTTATTGCCTGCAAGCAATATCAGTGCAAACTAATGGCTGTAGGATTCTACTGAGCACAAGTTTTAATAATGGATCATATGAAGCTCTATAGTTTTATCATTTAGAATTTGTTTCCGCAACTCTTCATTTATTTTTGGGAGTTTTTGAATTGAATACAATATTCAAGGTTTGATATTTGTTTCTTGCCTTGTCTCCCAAAGCGTATGGAATTAGTTGTCTGGCTACTTTAGGACTATAGTTGTAACTTCTGGACAGGCTGAGGTGTGGAAACAACACTTCTGATCTGCCTGTCTTTTGTCAGAAAGTAAAAGTTTGATACTTAAGTAACCTGCTACATAATAATATCAGTGTGCTTTTTTTTTATTTATCATCTAGATTTCATTATTTGAAGCCACAATTGAATTGTTTTTCTTTACACTAGTATTGTTCTTGCTTCACTAAGTTCTGACTATTGCGACTTGCAGAGGATCCAGCAATTAAACCTAATCTTCACCTTGCAAACAGGCTGGATCGTGATACCAGTGGGCTCATGGTTATCACCAAATGCAACAAAGTTGCTGGGAAGCTAGTGAAGGCATTCACTGATCATAAAGTCAAGAAAACATATCTAGCTCTTTGCATAGGTTGCCCACCGACATGGGAAAAGATTAAGATATGTTCTGGTCATGGGCGATCAAAACATGGTGCTTGGCGTGTATATGCTATGTCTGATGTTGGCCGTTCACTGCCAGGTGGTTCTGTTGTAAGGGACATGAGCACACAGTTTCAAGTTTTAGGGGTCAATGGTAAAGGGCAGTTTAGAGAACCCAACAACTTTTGCACCGATGATATCGAGTCAATTACTGTACAAGAAAAGGCAGCTGACCAGACTTGTAGTGGTGATGTGAACAACAGTGCTATTTTGGTTAGAGCCTATCCTCAAAGTGGACGGACACATCAGATTCGTCTACACTGCCAGTATCTTGGTTTCCCAATCAGAGGTGATGTGAAATACGGTGGGGTGATTGAGTGGAACGGCGTAGAGTGTGATGGCCATGCATTGCATGCAGAGAGCTTGTCATTTGTACACCCTATCACTGGATTGCCCATCACTTTCCGGTCACCTCTCCCTTCATGGGCAAAAGATTGTATATCAACAATGGAATAAAGTTCCCTTGATCTTATTGTGATGCACGGTGCTCCAGTTGACACTGAAATATCCACCAAGGATGTAACTCTGAACGGCCAAAAGCATCATCTCTTGAAACCCTTCTGGGCGTAGCATTGGGAAAGGGCACTATCAAGTGCCTTTCTTTATTGTGGGGATGCTTATCAAAATCTTTACGCCGTGGATAGGATATCACAAATACTGTGTTGACTGTTACAGGCTTGTAGCACAGTTTTATTTCAGACTGTAATTGTAGCATTTGTACTGTAGAGATATTGAGTTGTTTGTTGTAATATTGTTTCAAATTTTGAGTATGCAAATGCATGCACACATGTTGTACCATGGATATTTATTTGGTCGTTCAACAAGACATCCAGAAATTTTGAGATCCACATCTAAAGTTGCTCTTGAAAGGGTGGCAACAGAATGGGAATTTTCAGTATCTCAAATGCAGTTCTGCAACTGAGCTAGTTCTTGGTTTGGATGTCCATTTGAGTGAGCTGAAAATCAATTAAGCACATGGCTGTTGAAGAAGTTTATAAAAAACTTGCATAACCATGAGCTGCAGAAATTGGTTAGTTGATTTGCCGTGGCTGTTCTGTCCTCAGGGGGAAAAAACTCGCATAACCGTGTGTGTGCCATGTCAACTGAGTACAGAACAGCCATTGCAAATCAACTGTATGTCTCTAACTAATTTCTGCAGCTCAAGGTTAATTTGCTTGAGTGGATGAAACCTTAATAGACGATTCCTCTTAAGGTTCACCACAAGTCCACAACTGAAGCTACCACAGAACTGCAGAGGGAAACATTAGAACATCGACAAAAAAAATTCCTCATCTCATCCTTTCTTTGATGCAAATGAATGGACCACAGGTAAGTTTACCCTGCTGAAGTTATTGAAAAAATGTCTAGTGCCTGAACGCACTCGGAACATACAATACAACCAGTTCACATGCCAATATGGGCAGCAGGTCTCTGGGATGAAATTTTCCAAAAATCATCATGTCGTCCTGGCTGTTGCACCAGAAGAATCGTACGTCTTGCTGAATCGATCAGCGCCTTTATTCTCTCCAGCGGTTGCCGCAGCTCGGGTTGCAGCAGACAAAGAAGAGCGTCATCCCTTCCTCGCCTCTTGCAGTCGCCTGCAGTGCCAGGGCAAAAGAACCATGGTGAGCTCCTTGTCAGAAGTTTCTCACTCATGGTCTATGAAGAAGACGATGCTATTGCTAGCTCTTGAGAAGGAGGCGGCGGAGGAGGAGGTGAGCGACCTGGAAGAAGACGGCCTCGCCGTGGCCGCAGGAGGCGCAGCGCACCGACTTGGTGCGGGGCAGCGTGGGGTCGCCGGCGACGTCCTGGAGCACCTGGGTGAACTCCCCGGCGCTGTGGTGCACCACGTTCCGGTACACGCAGTTGTTGTCGGCGACCTCCTGCGGTGCGGCGGTCCCAGCAGAGCATTTCAAAATGGCTAAACCACGTCAGGAATCTAGAAACAGGTAGAGATGGAAGAACAAGAGATATGCGTATGCTTCAGAGAGAGATCCGAATGGATCCGAGACGAGGCTGATGGATCGGCGAAGGAATGGAACCTGGTGGTCGCAGTTCCGGCAGGCGTAGAGGAGCACCTTCTGCTCCCGGTCCTCCTTGGGGTACAGGATGTTGTTGCTGCCATGCCAAGAAAGAGAGGGTGCCGTCAGTAGAGCAGAGCAGAGCAGGTGAAAAAGGAAGCGAGCAGGCAGCAGCATCAGCAGCGGTCGTCGTCGTCAGCGGCTTACCATTCACGGCAAAACTTCATGGTACTCATGGCTGCTGACCGGCTGGGAGAGCCTGCTTTGCTTCACTGCTGAGTTGACTCCGGTGCTGCCTAGCTGCAAGATCTTGTTTTTGGTGGTTTCCGGTGGTGGAGCTGAGGTGAATCGTATTCCTCTTTGCAGGAAAATGGTTGATTGGGAATGGAGGAGATTTGGTCAGAGGAGGTGAGCAGGCACCACTGCCCATTTTAAAATAGGGCACAAAGTGAAGATATAATATTAAAATATCGTTTTCTTTGAATTGGTGATGATGCTCAGATGCTGCCTGCCTGTGGGCTGTGGGGGCGCCTGGGCGGGTGGGGCTGGGGACATGAAAGACAGAGAATGCCCGGGAGTGGCCGTGACGGGAGGCCCACGCGGCCCACGAGGCTATGCACGGCCACGTTGTCGTACAGACGCACACAAGAAGTCGCTGCTCCGCGTGACCGTCCGTGATGCCGATGCCCTAATCCTAATCCTCGTCCACACTGTGTCGCCGAGGGATCAACTGACCCGGCTACATATTTGCATGGCCTCGCCACTGCTTTACTATAGTAAGTACTGGTTACGAGAAGGAAAATGTTTAATGGTCGTCACGTAAGACCAGGGATGGAGGAGACGGATCGGATTCGTCGTAGAGTCGGATCTAGATATCACTTGCTACTAATATTTTAATTTAAACTACAAATTTTTTTTGTAATAAGAAGATGTCTCAAATTCACATTTCTATTTGAATATTTACTCAATTCAATTTCGAAGTACATATTAAATTCAACATACATAAATAGAATTTTATATTAGTACTAAGCTCATCGATAACCAATATGAAATAAAATTAAAATACACTTCTAAAAATCCCTAGTATCAAAACGAACTGAATTATAATGGATAATATTTAATAAAAGGATAGGTCGAGTGGAAAAATTGGGCGTTCGGCTGGTACAGTTGGACACTGTAGCATGGTTGATTTTGGATGATTAAATAGTATTCTGTGAGAGAGAATAAGCTGAAACAAGCTGGCACATGACCAGCCGAACGCAGTGGAAAACGGTAGGCAACAATTAGCCATTTTGCTTAATCAATGTTTCCGTACTTACAAAATTATTATACAAGTAGAGGTTGAAGTATGTGGGTATCAAGCATGAACACGGATAACTCATAAAAAATAATACAGTTATCAATAAATATTTAATAATTATTAATATATCATTATTTATATAATATTTATCATAAAATTATAAATTATATAAAATTATTTTACATCACTAAATAAATAACTTAAAGTATTAAAATGATTTACAACAACAAATATATTAGGTTTAAAATAAATTAATTTAATCTTTATGTATCACCAATAATATTATATTAATAATAAAAGTTAGGGTGAGTTTTCCCTACACGCACGTGTATCTACTCCGACCTGAGTATACGCACGCAAGGATAGAAGTCGGGATGGTGGTGGTTCGGATTCGAATCGGATATCCGCGGGTTTCGGGTCTAGCGGTTTCGGTTTTGGGTACTGGTTTTCGCCCACGGATTTCGGATTCGCATACCCGAAAAGTAACAGTTTTAGTGCGGTTTTTCAATTTTACCCGTGGATCACCATTTGGGCCCCGAAACAATTCAGCCCACTAGTAGGCCATTAGCGACCCCAGGTATATAACCCTCCAATCCTCAATCCCTCGCCCTCTCGCCTCTCCCTCACCCGGTCCACCCCCACCTGACGACGGCTTTGCTCGGGCAGTCGAGAAGTCTCGACGCCATGCCTGGCCCTCTCTCTCTCGATCTGTCAGAGTCACCGGTGGAGGTGGTCTTGCCCTCACCTCGAAGTCTCTGCGCTCGAAGTCAACGGCCTCCTCGGCCCCGCGTCAGCGCGTCCCCATCTAACGCACAAGTCCCGACGGCCGCCTTGACCCTCGGCGGTCAGCGCCTCGGACGCCGCTCGAGCTCGACGCTTAGTAGCGGCCAGGGGCGGCGCGTCCAGCCCCCAGCAGGCAGCACCGGAGGTCCGTAGCAGCCCACAGCACGCGTGCGCACCAGGAGCAGCACGCCGACGCACCCAGCCAACAAAGCGGAGCTGTGGAATCTATTGTAAATTTTCGGGTTTCAGAGGATCCGTCGGGTTTCGGGGATCCGTCGGGTTTGGTTTCAGGGATGGATTTCCACCTGAAAACGGTGTTCGGGCGGATTTGGGTTTTAAGTTCGGGTTTCTGTTTTACGTGCACGGAGACTCCACCCGATTCGAATTCGACCCGTTGCCATCCTTAGGTAGAAGCAGTCCCGCGGACCTAGCTAACGGGCCGGTGGCTTAGCTAACAGGCCGGTGACTCCCACCTATCTAATTGGATTTTGTGCACAAACAAACCCGTTAAAAGTATCTGCATGTGCACGTGTTGAGTTGACGTCAGCCGCCGTTATATATCTCCATTATTTGTGCCCGGCGCTGATTTGTTGGCTTCTTCGAACACCTGTATACTTTTTTCTACTGCCGTATATGCATCCACTACCACAGAATGGACTTGTTGTCCCGAGCGGTAACAGCCTTTAGTTCCGGTTACCGCGCCGGGACAACGATCCCGGGACTAAAGGTGGAACCTTCAGTTCCGGGTCATCGAGCCGGGACTAAAGAGGGACCTTTAGTCTCGGTTGGTAACACCAATCGAGACTAAAGGCCCTCCAGCCGAGCGAACCTGGTGCACCCTTTAGTCCCGGTTGGTAACCCCAACCGGGACTAAAGGTTCCTTTTCTTTTTCTTTTTTTTTGTTTAATTTATTTTCAGTTCAGTTACACGTATTTGTTTAATATATAATATGTTTTTATGTATGTATTCTACGCTGCTAATATAAATACACGCATGCGTATAATTACATCTAATTCTCATCTTGAACATTATTATATTCGAATAAAGTATGAAACTATATATATTATAGATATATATATATGTATATATACAACACTTTCATAATCTTGTTCTCGAAAATAACGATATCAATAAACATTTAATTTACATCATTTATTCCTTAAGATCAAAGTAGAACTCGCCGTTGGGATTTAGCACTTTTTCTAGAAGATATCCTGCTATTGACTCTTGAACTGCTTTCAGATGGTCTTTTTGCATGACCCTTCGTTTCAACCATTCAGTCTTGCATTTGAAATAAAAGGAAAAGTATTAATACACATATATGTATATATATTCATTTAAAAATAAATAAAAATTGATATATACGTACTCTGAGGACATCTTCAGGAGTTCTTCTTATGTGCGCAGTGATAAATTCATAAACGTAGTATCCACACAAGTTATTACCTGGTTCCTGCCGCAAACACCACTGTACAAGAAGAAGATTATTCTCATCATCTCACACGTAAATTGAAGTACGATATAGTAATTAAACACATGGGGAAGTGTATATAGTACAACTTACTGGTATTTCAACTACATTAAGTGGTGCCTTGTAATCCTTGCGATGTTGCCGAATAAACTCTTTTCAAACCCTGTGCGACCAATAATGTACGATCGTTAATAAATTATGGCAAAGTCTATTCAATAATAGTTGTGCGCGAGAGATCAAAATTACCCCTGAATAATGTCTATCATATCTTGGTATAGTGCCCGTTCTTTTCTCAACGAGTCAAAGATTAGTAACCGACTTGAGTTTAACTCAATGACAATGAGTATCCAGTGAAAACTGCATTGGTTTATACACACACGTACATGCATATAAGTTGTATTGATATTACATAAAATGTGTAGACTACATTATTATTAACACTTACTCAAAGTTGTACGGGAAAAGTATTGTTGTCTTGTCGTGCTGCTTCACGAAGAACATCATGATATTCTCCTGTGCTTCAGATACCCATCGCTCCTTGACAATAATACCGGTTTTGAATACGATATAAGGATCAATGAAGCCAACATTGGTGTCTTGTATTCTTTGGAGCTCTAACATCTGGAATCTGTATATAAATATAAGTTATATGTGAGGATAATTATATACACGTACGCATGGAAGTGAGTTTATTAAATAAAAGTAAGAATCACTTACAAACAAAAGGAGCTAATGATTGATTTGTCCAGAGCGTCCATGTGGTATAGTTGATGCAATTCTTCGAAACTAATATGTAAGATGTCATCGCCACGGAAGTAATGATGGTCTCTAAATCTAACAAAGATCCACTGCTCACCCCTGCCACACGTCTGCATGTACCACTTGTTGAGCAAGTACATTTGCGTACCCAATTCATTCAAAGCCGCAGGGTTGTACAGACTTTTGCCATATTTATAAGTCTTCCAGGTATCAACTTCTAGGTTCTGGATTGGAGCTTTGCCCGTCAATTGATCCAAGGTTAAACCAGTATCTTGAAAAAAAGCATTAAGGGCTTGAACCGACACTTCTCCAGAGTTGTCTGGTCAATAGACTTCTATGTTGGAACCATATTGATTAGCAACAACAAGATTTTGCATTGGTTGCTTCTGTTGTCCGAGCTGTGGGACATCCTTCCTTGATGCTCTTTTCCTTTTCTTATCTATATCATGTGACTTCACGAGGGAGCGGTCATAGTCTGATAGTGGCGAAGGCTTACGAAGTTCAATCATCTTTTTCTTGTGAGCATCGACCTTCTGCCTCAGCACCTCTCGTGGTAGGTAAAAGTACGGCTTCTCCTTAAGCTTCGCTTGACTCTTTTTTTGGTATCTATAAAAAAATCTTTCACTTTTTTGTCTTCTTCAGCTGCTATTTGCTCATCAGTTTTTTTAGAAAGTATTTCTTGAGAAATAACTCTTTTTCTCGGGGTCTTCTTTGCCGCCGGGACCTTAGACGTCTTTGTAGTGCGTCGCTGTGGAGGGGTGGGGGCGGTGTTGGAGATCGGCGTGGAGGCGATGTGGTCGGTGTTGGTGGAGACCGGCGTGGAGGCGTTGGAGATCGTTGTGGAGGCGGTGGGGCCGGTGTAGGAGTTGGAGATCGTCGTAGAGGCGATGGGGCCGGTGTAGGAGTTGGCGATCGCCGTGGGGATGAAGTCGTCTCGCCCCCCGCGACGCTGTGATGAGATGGGGAATCAATGATTAGGCTAGGCTGGGGAGAGACCCTGCTACAAAAACAAGTTATGTGTCAATTATTTTTTAAGCCAATAGAAAATTAATGAAAAATAATATTTCATTCACTTTCATTCGTACCTAGGGTGAGGTAGGGGAAGCGGTGGCGCCCCAGGAATGATGATGAAGCGTTTGCGCCATTGAATAAATGTCTTTTCTGCTTCTCCTGGTGTCTTCTCCCCATCACCGCCTTCAATGTCAAGAGGAACATTGCTGTAACCTTTGAGCACTCTATCGACCGAGACGCTAGCATATCCAGGTTGAATAACTGACCCATGGATTCTTGGTGTCTTCATTCGGTCTATTAGAGATACAACCCCGATAGCCACCATGATTGATGCATTATTACCATCTGGAATGTGCAGCTCATATGTTGTTAGAGGCTCGGTAATGTCATCAACAGGGAAGCGCAACCCAGCGTCGTCTTGAATAACTGGCAGCTCTGTAGAAGCACAACTGCTTTTCATCTGACCAACGGGGCTAATGGTGACTCCCGGCGTTGATTGCGATTGCATTTGACTCATTGCTAGCTGCACTTGCCTCTTGATCTCCTCCTGCATTCTTGCCTCAAGAGATTTTTCTCGTTCACGTGATTCAAGCAATGCTTATCGTGACTCATCAACAAATTGCTCCAATGCACGGATTCGTTCTGCCTCCTCATCCTTCTTTCTTTGGCGGCTTCTGTAGGTATCCTTGTCTGCTGGGAATGCGTGTAGCCACGGAACCGCCCCATAGCCTCTAGTTCGACCACTGTGTTCGGGATTCTCTAGTGCATATGTCAATTCATCCTTCTCTCTGTTGGGCTTAAAAACACCACTATCAGCTTCTTTCCTAGCACGAGCTAGTCTCTGTGTTGCTCTCTCAATTTTTTGGCCGAAAATTAGCTTGCTAGTGTCTAGGTCTAGGCTTCCCCCATGAGCGTAGAACCAATTCTTCGCGCGTTGAGGCCAGTTCTTCTCTATTGTTTCAGGTATAATTCCCTTGGCAGTAATCTCTGCTTCTAGGTTCTGCCACTTGGGAATAGCACTCTTATAACCACCTGATCCCATGCGATGACGGTATTGCTTCTGTCGGGCATTCTGCTGATTTCTCATCACACGTTCCTCACTATCTTGGGATGTCTTGTATTCTACGAAGGCATCCCAATGGGACTCCAACTTGACAAACGCCTTAGCATTGAAATTCGGCGTAGCATTCTTCAAGATAAACTTTTTATACAATGTCTTCTTCCAACTCTGGAACAATGTTGCCATCTTCTTCATTGTCCAATCCCTCACTAGCTCCTTCAAAGCATCATCTGCTTGTAATATGAAATGCTGAGTGATATCTCTCCAAGCTAGGTTCTTGTCACGATCAGATACAAAACTAACATTAGGAGCGGATATCTTCTGCTTCCATTCACGAGCACTAACTGGGATCCTATCCCTTACAACGAACCCACATTGATTGACATATGTCTGAGCATGTGGTCCCAATGGTTTGCCGGTGTCGGTGTCGAATTCTGATATTATGAAACGGCCCTCTAATGGTTTTTTTGGCCCTCGGACTTTCCTACTTTTGTCGGTGGTTGATGTAGATCCAGAGACCGGCTACATGAGTAGAAACACAATGATTAACAACAAATATACGTACGCATGCATCTATAAGAGATGATAGATAATCGAATATACCTCGCCAGTATTTTCTTGTGCGATAATTTGTTGATCTTCAACCACCGGCATATTCAGGATATCCTCATAATCAGCAAAGTACTGACTCGTGTCATCTACATCCACATTGGTGCCGGCGTTGATAATATCCGCCATTATGTCATCACTCAAGTTATCATTCGGAGCAGCCATTTGTATCTTCAAGATAACACATAGATAGAATTACTATGGTACATAACATAAGTACATGTGATAACACATATAGAATTACTAAATCCAATTAAATATAATAACACATAATATTTCATCAACATGGAAATAAGTACATGTATATATATACACATAGAATGATACAATATATTTTCTCTCTCTCTCAACACATAGAAATAAGTGCATATGTCTATATCTCTAAATATGCATGTGATACACATAGAATATCTCTCTAGATACAATTTTTTCTCTCTCTCAACACATAAAAATAAGTACATGTATATATACATATAGAAATAATTAAGTACATATGTATACATATAGAATCTCTCTCTAGATATAATATATATAGAGAGATATAATATATAATTACTAAATCCAATTAAATAAATCTAACATGAAATTAGATAAACTAGTAAGATAATACATTTTAATCTAACATATATCAAAAACTATAATAAAAAACTATCTAAAAAAACTATCTAAATAAAATACTAATTAAATTTTAATACATTTAAATCTAATATATCAAAAACTATCTAAAAATAACTAAAAAACTAACAATAAACTACATGTACTTATTTTAATCTAACATACAGCCGAGACTTTGTAAAAAAAATCTAAAAAACATGGCCGATCGAGAGCAGCAGATCATATCGAGTTCGACGGAGGCCGTACGGCGTGGGCGCGCGGGAAGCGTCGGCGACGGATGGTGGGGTCGGGTGCGGCGGTGGAGACGGGATGCGGCGATGCGGGCCTGGAGAATGGCGCGGCCGGGTGGGGGTAGACGACGACGGCGGCGCGGCAGAGACGAGCTCGACGACGGCGGATGGCGCGGCCAGGCGGGGCTGAGCGACGGAGGCGAGATCGAAGATGAACAGAACAGACGTTCGATATATATAGCCTGCGACCCTTTAGTCCCGGCTGGTAACACCACCCTTTAGTCCTGGTTGGTCTTACCAGCCGGGACTAAATGTCCTTTAGTCCCGGCTCGTGTTGCCAGCCGGGACTAAAGGTATTTTTTTGGCGGGCACCGAAATTGCCGCCCACCCTTTAGTCCCGGTTCTTGGTCTGGGCCGGGACTGAAGCCCTAAAAAATTTGCCAACCCGTCAGCGTAATTGGAAAGGCCTGGGATTTTGTTTTTGTTTAATACTAGGTTAATCAATTAATTCCATAGCAACTTCAATACTTTGCAATATTTATTTTAAAAAATACTATTGATTAACTAATTATTTATTGTAAATAGGAAAATTTTGTAACCTAAAGTTTTTAATTTCTTTTATGAATATAGAATATAAATGTTACTAATACTAAGTATTTTGTTAATGCAAAAATATATTTCTAACTTAAAATTAATAAAACTAATATTATTCGATAGGAAATTTATTATCACATTATTGTAACGTCAATGTTTCAATTTTTTCTCGGTTTTTGACCAAAATTGACAGGAATTTTTTGTTGAACCTATAAAAATAGAGAAAATGTAGTATTTTTTGTTCTACAACTTTCTCAAATGAAAAAATGGCCTGTATAAGGATTGTATATATTGATGAGCTTAACAAACTCGGTATTCAAAACTTTTCAATTTGAGACAATCTAGGGTCCCGAAAACTAGTTTGTAGGCATCGAAATTTAAAAATCACAAATTTGAACCATCCAAACTTTCTCAAATGGAAAGTTGACCAAAACAACAATTGTAGATCTTTTTGAGTTTAACAAACTTGGTATTCAAAACTTTTCAATTTGAAGTCATTTAGAGTTCATAATACTAGAGTCAAAGTGTTATTTTTTTATTTAACCAAATTTGACTTGGTCAAACTTGCTCAAATGAGACACTAAATGACCTCAGATGAAAAAACTCTGAATACCAAGTTTGATCATCTCAGCAAAATCTACAATTGTTACATAGCTCATTTTCCCATTTGAGAAATTTTTATCAAACACTAGTCACAACTTCTTGAATCTCATATATACTTTCTAAAACTATGTCACACACTTGTGAAATTTGAACTACATTTTGTTCAAACTTTCTCAAATGAAAAAATGGCCTATATAAGGATTGTATATATTGATGAGCTTAACAAACTCGGTATTCAAAACTTTTCAATTTAAGACAATCTAGGGTCTCGAAAACTAGTTTGTAGGCGTCGAAATTTAAAAATCACAAATTTGAACCGTCCAAACTTTCTCAAATGGAAAGTTGACCAAAACAACAATTGTAGATATTTTTGAGTTTAACAAACTTAGTATTCAAAACTTTTCAATTTGAAGTCATTTAGAGTTCATAATACTAGAGTCAAAGTGTTGTTTTTTTATTTGACCAAGTTTGACTTGGTCAAACTTGCTCAAATGAGACACTAAATGACCTCAGATGAAAAAACTCTGAATACCAAGTTTGATCATCTCAGCAAGATCTACAATTGTTACATAGCTCATTTTCCCATTTGAGAAATTTTTATCAAACACTAGTCACAACTTCTTGAATCTCATATATACTTTCTAAAACTATGTCACACACTTGTGAAATTTAAACTACATTTTATTCAAGCTTTCTCAAATAAAAAAATAGCCTATATAAGTATTGTATATATTGATGAGCTTAACAAACTCGGTATTCAAAACTTTTCAATTTGAGATAATCTAGGGTCCCGAAAACTAGTTTGTAGGCGTCGAAATTTAAAAATCACAAATTTGAACCATCCAAACTTTCTCAAATGGAAAGTTGACCAAAACAACAATTGTAGATCTTTTTGAGTTTAACAAACTTGGTATTCAAAACTTTTCAATTTGAAGTCATTTAGAGTTCATAATACTAGAGTCAAAGTGTTGTTTTTTTATTTGACCAAATTTGACTTGGTCAAACTTGCTCAAATGAGACACTAAATGACCTCAGATGAAAAAACTCTGAATACCAAGTTTGATCATCTCAGCAAGATCTACAATTGTGAAGTCATAACATATTACATAATATCCGTCTCTAAAACATAATATATTAAACATGCATCGTTGTATCATGCGGGCACAACAGTGAATTTCTTCTTGACGTATGACCCTTGGTTATGATCTTGTCGTAACCATAGAGTGTCTTCATCATTTAACATGATGCTTGGATCTTTCTTCACTATGAAGGGTGGAATTCGGATATTTCTTTCGTAATCTTCTGACATGTCTGACTTATCTTCAATTCCCACTATATTTATTGTCCCAGAAAGAATTATGTGGCGCTTTGGCTCATTAATCATTGAGTTGATGTCTTCGTTTTTTCCTCTCTTTGATTTTGTAGATATGTCTTTCACATAAAACAACAATTGTAGATCTTTTTGAGTTTAACAAACTTGGTATTCAAAACTTTTCAATTTGAAGTCATTTAGAGTTCATAATACTAGAGTCAAAGTGTTGTTTTTTTATTTGACCAAATTTGACTTGGTCAAACTTGCTCAAATGAGACACTAAATGACCTCAGATGAAAAAACTCTGAATACCAAGTTTGATCATCTCAGCAAGATCTACAATTGTGAAGTCATAACATATTACATAATATCCGTCTCTAAAACATAATATATTAAACATGCATCGTTGTATCATGCGGGCACAACAGTGAATTTCTTCTTGACGTATGACCCTTGGTTATGATCTTGTCGTAACCATAGAGTGTCTTCATCATTTAACATGATGCTTGGATCTTTCTTCACTATGAAGGGTGGAATTCGGATATTTCTTTCGTAATCTTCTGACATGTCTGACTTATCTTCAATTCCCACTATATTTATTGTCCCAGAAAGAATTATGTGGCGCTTTGGCTCATTAATCATTGAGTTGATGTCTTCGTTTTTTCCTCTCTTTGATTTTGTAGATATGTCTTTCACATAGAACACCTGACTCACATCGGCAGCAAGGACGAATGGTTCCTCTTTGTACCCAATATTGTTGAGGTCTACTGTTATCATTCCATACTCTTTGTCGACTGTTACCCCTCCTCCAGTCAGCTTTACCCATTGGCACCGGAACAAAGGGACTTTAAAATTAGGTGCGTAGTCTAGTTCCCATATCTCTTCTATGCGGCCATAATATGTTTGTATATTCCCATTTGGATCTGTTCCATCTATGCGAACACCACTATTTTGATTGGTGCTCTTTTTATCTTGGGTAACTGTGTAAAATGTATTCCCATTTATCTCGTACCCTTGGTACATGAGGATATGCCACGATGGCTACCTAGCCAACAAATACAGTTGCTCATCAATATTGTCATCGCCTTGACATTCTTTTCGTAACCAACCACTGAAACTTTCCATGTGCTGACGCCTAATCCAAGCTTCAGTCTTCCCTGGAAATTTGGATTGTAAGAACTCCTTATGTATCTCGATGTACGGATGCACCAATGACGAGTTCTGAAGAACTGTGTAGTGTGCTTTATTGAAATAATCGTCTTCCATGCCGATATATGTTTTCTTCCCTAAAGTTCCTTTACCACTGAGTCGCCCCTCGTGTCGTGATTCGGGAACACCAATCGGGGCAAGGTCAGGAATAAAGTCAACACAGAACTCAATGACCTCCTCTGTTCCATAGCCCTGGGCGATGCTTCCTTCAGGCTTAGAACGGACTTTCACATATTTCTTCAAGACTTCCATAAACCTCTCGAAGGGGAACATGTTATGTAAGAACACAGGTCCAAGAATACTAATCTCCTTCACCAAATGAACTAGGATGTGTGTCATGATATTAAAGAAGGATGGAGGGAACACCAACTCAAAGCTGACAAGACATTGAACCACATCATTCTGTAGAGTAGCTAGTTCCACTGGATTGATTGCCTTCTGAGAAATTGCATTGAGGAATGCACATAGCTTCACGGTGGCTAGACGTACATGTGGAGGTAGAATTCCTCTTAAAACAACTGAAAGCAATTGCGTCATAAGCACGTGGCAGTCATGGGACTTTAAGTTTAGGAATTTCTTATCTGGCACATTTATTATACCCTTTATATTGGAGGAGAATCCCGATGGGACCTTGATGCTGCTTAGACATTCGAACATGCTGTCCCTCTCTTCTTTGCTAAGCATGTAGCTAGCAGGACTTAAGTAATGACGTCCATCATCTGTCTTCTCTAGATGAAGATTGTCTCATTCTTTCATGCCCTGCAAGTCCTGGCGTGCTTCAAGTGAATCCTTTGGCTTCCCGTACACACCCATGAATCCTAACAGGTTCACACAAAGATTCTTTGTTAGGTGCATCACGTCGATTGCGTTGCGGACCTCTAGGACTTGCCAATAGAGTAGCTCCCAAAAGATGGACTTCTTCTTCCACATGGGTGCGTGTCCCTTAGCATCTTTGGGAACAGATTCACTGCCTTGTCCCTTTCCAAATACTACTTTCACATCCTTGACCATTGCGAGTACATCTTCCCTGGTTCGGTTATGAGGCTTCTTCCGATGGTCTGGCTTACCTTTAAATTGCTTCCCTTTCTTTCTTACTTGGTGATTCAACGGAAGGAATCGACGATGGCCAAGGTACACGACCTTTCGACATCTTTTCAAATATATACTGTCAAGGTCACCAAAACAATGTGTGCATGCATTATATCCTTTGTTTGTCTGACCTGAAAGATTACTTAAAGCAGGCCAATCATTGATTATTACGAACAACATTGCTCGTAGGTCAAAGTGTTCTTGTTTGTACTCATCCCAGACACGTACACCTGGTTTGTTCCATAAAACTAGAAGTTCTTCAACTAATGGCTTCAAATAGACATCAATATCGTTGCCAGGTTGCCTCGGACCTTGGATGAGGATCGGCATCATAATGAACTTTCGCTTCATACATAACCATGGAGGAAGGTTGTAGATACATAGAGTAACTGGCCAAGTGCTATGACTAGTGCTCTGCTTTCCAAAAGGATTCATACCATCTGTACTTAAGGCAAACCTTAAGTTTCTAGCCTCATTTGCAAACTCTGGAAATTCCCTGTCTATCGCTCTCCACTGGGACCCATCAGCTGGGTGTCTCAGCATATTGTCTACCTTACGGTCTTCTTTATACCACCGCAACAACTTTGCATGGTCTTTATTTCTGAACAAACGTTTTAAGCGTGGTATTATAGGAGCATACCACATAACCTTGGCAGGGATTTTCTTTCTAGGACGTTGTTCACCCTCGACGTCACCAGGATCATCGCGCCTGATCTTATACCGTGATGCTTTACATACCGGGCATTCATCTAAATTCTCGTATTCATTGCCATGGTAGAGGATGCAGTCATTAGGACATGCATGTATCTTCTGGATTTTTAATCCCAATGGGCAGATAACCTTTTTTGCTTCGTACGTAGTGGTGGGCAATTCATTTGGCTTCGGAAGCATCTTCTTTATAAGGTTCAATAAATTCCCAAATGCCTTGTCGGATATACCATTCTTTACCTTCTACTGTAGCAATTCCAGTGTTGTACCCAGCTTTTTTTGCCCCTCTTCGGCCGTCGGGTATAACAACTTCCTATGATCCTCAAGCATGCGCTCGAACTTAACTTTCTCTTTTTCACTTTCCCATTCTTGTTGTGCATCACGAATGGCATCGCCAAGAGCATCACCGAGATCATCTTCTACCGCTACCTCTTCTTCATCTCCCCCCATTGTAGTATCATCAAAGGCACCATACTGAGCAATAATGTCATCAATGTCTAAATCTTCCCCTTCACCTTCTTCCATCATGATCCCGCTTTCTCCATGCTTAGTCCAACATATATAGTTTGACATGAAACCTGACTTAAGCAAATGTGAATGAAGACTCATTGAGCTTGAATATTCCTTTAAATTCTTACATAGGGCACATGGATAGCACATGAAACCATCCCGCTTATTTGCCTCGGCCACACCTAAGAAATAGTGCAAGCCCTCAATAAAGTCTTGGGAGCGGCGATCGGCATTGTACATCCAATAGCGTAACATAATCTGTATTACACGATAAATTATGAAAACCTTGAACATAATTTAGTATTTTATTACACAACATAAATGACACACACACTGTTGATTAATTAACTAAGTCTGGCTACAACGTAAGCAATCCCAACTATCACTAAACAAACTAAAACTACAATGCACTTCAGTAACATAATTATTTCGTGATCGTACGCAACTAAAACAGACAAATCATTCTTCTGTTGAATATCAATAAGCTTCTCCTGCTGGCTCACTGCCTCATCAGCAGCAGCCGCTACCTCAAGCGCACCCAAATTCTGCACGTATGTAGCATAATCTTCCTCCCAGTACCAACCATCGCATCCATTGCCCTCCCACTGTAATTAAAGCCAAAAATTATTTAGTCAAAAATATTCAAGAAAAGCAGGTCAATTAGCCATATAGATAAAATGCGTAAGAAACTCACATCGCGATCCGGGCACTTGTAGAAAACACGACCCTTGTTGGGTCCCTGTCTCTTGACTCGGTACTCCATCACAATCTTCTGCTTACACTTGCCGCAGATAATGAGAGGGAGTTCTGGCCTCAGTTGTTTCGCAACCGAACGAGAGGCCGATGATCCGGTACCAGTTGTCATCTACTTTCTATACTTATTTTTGCAAACTAGTGTAAATTTCATATTTTCTAAAATGATATATTTAAACAAAACTAGTACGGATTTCACATGTTTTAATAAATAACCATCCGTACTAGTTGACCTTGCTTACGTGATCATCTCGGCCAGCATTTCTCCACCGGACGGCACCGTACTTGGCCAAGGAAGAGCTCCGATTCTATGAGAAAGGGAACACGGTCTTCCACGACCGTTGCCACTCTCCCTCGTAGCATCAAAGTTCCTCCTTGACGTCCGTTACCGCTCGACAGAGAACATGTTGGCCGAGCTGAACACGGTCCGCAAGTTCAACTAGTACGGATTTTCTATAATTTTCTAACTATTTACTAAGTTTTTCATTTCATAGAAAATTTAATTCTAAAAAAAGGCATGATTTCTAAGTAGTTCATTTCATGGAAAAAATAATTCTAAGTGACCTGCTCGATATCGGCGAGCTCGTGGACGTTTAGGTTGCCGAGGATAGTAACATTTGTAGATCTGAAGTTATCAAATATCCATCAAATTATAGCTCAAAAACATGTTTCAATAAATGACCATCCATACTAGTTGACCTTGCTTACGTGATCAACTCGGCGAGCATTTCTCCACCGGACAGCACCGTACTTGGCCAAGGAAGAGCTCCGATTCTACGAGAAAGGGAACACGGTCTTCCACGACAGTTGCCGCTCTCCCTCGTAGAATCAAAGCTCCTCCTTGACGTCCGTTACCGCTCGACAGAGAACATGCTCGCCGACCTGAACACGGTCCGCAAGTTCAACTAGTACGAATTTTCTACAATTTTCTAATTATTTTCTAAGTTTTTCATTTCATGGAAAATTTAATTCTAAAAAATAAAAGGCATGATTTCTAAGTATTTCATTTCATGAAAAAAATAATTCTAAGTGACCTGCTCGACATCGGCGAGCTCGTGGGCGTTTAGGTTGCCGAGGATAGTAACATTTGTAGATGACATTTGTAGGTCCGAAGTTATCAAATATCCATCAAATTATAGCTCAAAAACATGTTTCAATAAATAACCATCCGTACTAGTTGACCTTGCTTACGTGATCATCTCGGCGAGCATTTCTCCACCGGACGGCACCGTACTTGCTAAGGAAAAGCTCCGATTCTATGAGAAAGGGAACACGGTCTTCTACGACCGTTGCCGCTCTTCCTCGTAGAATCAAAGCTCCTCCTTGACGTCCGTTACCGCTCGGCAGAGAACATGTTTGCCGAGCTGAACACGGTCCGCAAGTTCAACTAGTACGGATTTTCTACAATTTTCTAACTATATTCTAAGTTTTTCATTTTATGGAAAAATTAATTCTAAGATCACGTAAGCCACCGGGGACGAGGATGGCGCGTGCTCCAGCGAGGACGAGCGAGACGTGATTTTGATGAACTAATTTAACTTTTGTTTATCCAAACATATATGCAAATCATCATGTGATTTTGAGCTAAAAATGGCATATAAAATCATAATAAAGTCCAACATATAAAGTTACACATGCATCTACATCGCAAAATGAGATAAGCTACTGATAAAACATAAGATGATTAAGTTTGTTACCTCCAAAATCGAAGAGCAACACCAATGGAGGGGGAGAGAGCAAGAACAACAGCAAGCTGAAGAACAGAGGCAGTGAGTTTGAATGGAATGGCTCGGGCTCGGGGAGGAAGAAATGAGCTGGATTATAGGCCGGGATAATTAGTCCCGGTTAGGGGTCCAAACCGGAACTAAAGATTAATCTTTATTCCCGGGGAATTACCCAAACCGGGACTAAAAGCTTTAGTCCCGGTTGGTATTACGAACCGGAACTAAAGGTAGCCGGGACTAAAGATCCCTGCCGCGCGGACGACCGTTGGGCAGGGACCTTTAGTCCCGGTTGGTATTCGGGACTAAAGGGTCCTTTAGTCCCGGGGGCAAAAAATACCGAGGCTAATGCTAATTTGGGACATCGTTCTAAAGTCTGTTCTCTAGTAGTGATCCATGTCAAAACAGCTAGCATGGATGCATACTTCTTGTTAGGTAGAGTATGAGTACGTACATACGTACTGCTGTTGTAGGGAGTATGTGTATGCACGCATTATTTTAGGTAGAGTATGAGTATATACGTATACGTACTGCTATATATAGTAGAGAGTATGTGTACGTACGCATTATTTGAGAAAAGGTATGATTAAATATATGCACACTTTTTGGATAGGAGTATAATTACGTACTTATTTGAGAAGTGCATACTTTTTGAATGGGAGTATATGTATGCATACTGTTTGGGAGTAGGTACATATACTCATGGAATTTTATTATGTCTTTAGGAGAAAAAATAGTATGCTAGTATATTGATGTACATAGATATATGTCCATACACAACTGGTGAATGCGTAGAAGTAGTAACACAATAAGAATACAATATTTGAAGTGTATTGATCTGAACATGTATCCGGTGATACCCTAATTTAAAAGTACCAAATGATACTCTACTCTAGTTCTGAATAATGTATCGAGAGCATGCACATTGGCCTGTTCGGCTTACCTTAAAAGCCGACTTGTTCGGCTTCTTTTTTTAGTCAGAACAGTATTTTTTCAGCCAATTTCATCCCGCCAGTGCCGGCGATTTTAGGATCCTACCTGCACATTACTATGTACGCTGTCACAACATGAATTCAAATGCTAGATTTGAAGTACTAATAGAGGCCTTCTTGAACCTGCTCTATTCATATACGAATGTGAAGAACCATGAACCTGAGTACTGGATTTTTTTTTTGTTTTGTTTTTATTTTTATTTTTTTGCGAAAGTGAGTACTTGAAATTTGAGGAGGAAGGAAATAAACATTTTCCATTTTCGTCATGCTACGGGGCAGATATATGCCATTTCTTCATGCTTTTTTTACATAGTGACAGAAGGGTGTCTGTTCATCTAAAGAAAACTAATGATGCATGCAAGTGATATATACTAGCTTAACAGGCCTATCTTGCACAAATATAATAATATGCAAATGAAGACGTGTTGCTTGGATCATGGTTCATTGGTTTGGAAGTTAATCACATTGATGAAAGGAACATGTGCTGTGGAACTCCACCAGATCTGTTACGTTGTCGAGTATTCAACAATGTCTCCTTTACATGTTCGCCCCTCTACTTTCTCCTGATTGTGAATACGTACTCCCACAGATTGTGAGTGGAAAAGATCGACAAGCTGGCAATGTCTGCGTAGCATCTTTCGGTTGGAGCTGCAGTGGCATATGCATGTCTGTTGAGAGGATCGAAGATGTACATACTACCTCCTTTGCCTGTAAATATGTAGCATACTTAGCTTGGTAAGCTCTCGTGGTGGACACCTGCAAAGGCAACTCCTCAAGAAAACTTGCAAAGCCCAAAGATCATGCCCCGTGGAATATGATCTGAAACTGCAGAAAACAGGATGTTGCCAACGGTAACTTTGGCTTGAAAACACGCAATTTTGGTATGTGACTGTTCGTGACTTTCGGTGGTGTTAGGAACTCCAAGTAGGCTTGCAACTGATGTTACTGACCTTAGATGTAGGGGAGAGTTTCTACGCTGATGCGTATGGAAGCAGAGATCATGTAATGTATAGAATATCCTGCCTCTGAATAGTTACATAGAAGTCTATATGCTTGCTCAGAGTTCATAAAAAAATCTCTCATGATCTATTTTTCTTTTGTCTGCCATTTTTCTATGCCGCCGTTTGTTTACAGATTTTTCTATCAATCCATCTTTCCTACAGGTTCAAAGCTATTTTTTTAAAAAAAAATCCATCCTTTTATATTCAGATTCAGTCCAATAAGAATCGTTATTATATGTCCTTTTAGTTTTTTTTTCCTGAAACCAATGCATTTTTTGTCTGGCCGGATCTGCACATTTATATACCTGCTCATTTTGTTGCATTCAGATTCAGTTGCTTTTTCACCTGTTTTCTTATGGTAAGTATTTGATTTAGTAGTGCTTGGGCATTGACAGATTAGTGTTAAGGATGATTTTTTTAGATGGTGAACACTTCTTTTGCTAATTGGGTTGAACGCAGGTAAAAATTAGTCATACATAATTTCACCATTGTCATTAAATTTTATTACTGGAACTTCTCATTCATTTCCCTAAACTCTAACCTAGAATGTAGCCTGAAGATTTTAATTAGACTTGGCAATGTTTTCTCTAAGTTGTCCAATCAGTCCTTAATACTAAAGAGATAGCAATTGATCATTCTTTTTATATCCTTTGTTAAGTTCTTGTATTTGATAAATATGTGTTTCTCATTTAGTTGTTGTTTGTGACAACAATTATATTATACGTCGGACAAGTAGACAGTTATAAACATAGCTCTTTTTACCAAGTACCTTTTTCTTTTACCTTGTTCCTTTTTTATATCAATGCATCTCAGTGTCACTTGAATAGATCTGGTCAATGAAATCACAGGATGTTAAATTTTATATTTATGTTCACGCTGTATCTTTTAAAGTTAGTCAATGCAACAATCGATGATGGTTCTCTTTATTTTAATCAATGTAACAATAAAAAGAAAAAGGGGATTTACTTTAGTTAAATTCATGTATTTCTTAATTGTGGTAACCACGGCGGCTTTTCTGTTTTCATGTCTGATCCACTACCTTCATTTCTTATGAGATATCAGTTTATGTTGTACCTCTCAAAGAAATGCACAATGTCTTTAAACTTGTAGTTTATCCATGTCTTATCCTAATTAAAATATTATTTAATCATACTTATTAACATTATGGTGTAATTTTACTTGTAGTACTCTTGCACGTTTTTCTGACCATTTAAGTTTCTCTACATAGATTGGAACATGTACACCCGTAATTGTCCCTTGTATCAGTTTTATTAGTACTTGCCTGTTTATAGTACCACATGTTAGGGCTTCTTTTGTTCTTAATAGTACATTTTTACATCCCACCTGACTATCTCACTGATTTGCTTGAATTTTAATATTTTTTTCTATTTTTTTTTCTTCAATCCATGAACATTTAAGTTCTCTTGTTATATTGGAGCCTCTACACCCTTAATTGTATCTTGTGCTCCCTACATTCCAAATATAAGTTACTTTGACTTTTTTGGTACATCCAATTTGCTATGTATCTAGACATAACGTCAAAGCGACTTATAATTTGGAACATAGGGAGTAGCGGTTACATTAGTATGTGCCCTTTTACATTATTGTACTTTAACTTTTTATTGTTATATTGTAGCCTCTACACCCTCAAATGCAGTACATTTTAATCTGATTTGCACTCCTATTATTTCGAACCACATTAAGCCTAGTATTGATTTACTTGATGTACTATGAAGCTATATATTGCACTATTGCAGCACTTGGTTCACTAGCTCTTAGTGGTATTTGCACCACATGTGTGTATTTTGTCTTGCTATTTGCTGACATATCATGGTTGAATTGACTGCTACATTTTAACTTTATTTATTTGGTCTCGCTATTTGCAAACTGAATTGACTGCTACCTTCAACTTGTCTATATTTGGTCTAGCTATTTGCAAACATGCATGTTCGAGGTAGTATTTGATCCGATTCAATTTAATTTTAGAGCATAAGCTATGAACATTTTATTCTAGTGTAGTTTTGTTAGATTAAGCTCAGAGTCTAAAGAAAGCTCTTATATGGGTGATGCTGATGTCAATATATGAGTGATGCTGATGTCAATTGCATCATGGCTCCAACACATTCCAAAAGAAGTTGGACGCAAAAGGGAGATATGGTACAAGCATATGTTTGAGAGGAAACGAGAAAGAGCATGAAGAGGTACACAGCTTCAACAAACGTATTTCAAAACATTCACGAAGAGGATGCTGTGAGCAACGTTTGGAATGATCATTCTTCGGCTGCTCCAGGAAAGGTAGCCAAGAAGAAAAAAAAGGAGTTCTACAAAAAAAAATGAGACTAAAATCCATTTGGTTCATGGGCGATGACATATTTTGCCATGTTCTGTTCATCAGGAAACCTCTAGAATACTATTTCTGTTACTGCTACCTATTGCCATGACGGCTGTTGAGACTTGTGTTGTAACTTTATTCTATCGTGGTCATTTATTAGGGACTTAAGAGTACTATGCTATTAAGTATGATGCTTAATGGATTGTGCTTCCATAGAGTAATTGCGCACAGTTGATTTAGATAACCTTAAGAGTATTAATGAACTACAATGCTTCTCTGTTCAGACAATAGGAATAAGTATGAAAAACAAGGAAATAAGGGAGGGAATGGTGTGGTTTTGTGGAATACATACACGACCAATTCAAATTGGCAAAAAGTTTTAGGTAAGCATATCACGTCGTTATGAAAACTGTGTTGTGGACAACCTGTAGGATGTGTGTGTGTTCCAATAGTCAACAAAGGTTGTTAAATATGCTGCATCAAGTGCCTAATTAACTTAACTCCACTCATGGCTTCACTATCATACAATAGTGTACAAGAATTCTGATTGCTATAGGTCGGAATATGTAGTACTGTCGTTGTGTAAAACAAGCTCAGTTTTCCATCAGCAACTTGGGTTTCTTCAAATGCACGGGTGGCAGAGAAAGTGACTGTAGCCATTACAATAATATGAGAGGAATCTTAAAAGTTAAAACCACAAGATTCAGTGTCATAATACACCATCAACAAACAGTGTGTGCATGAAACAACAAAATAACAGTGTTTCGTGACTCGTTGGACTATCACAAATAAACTTCAGTAATACATTGACTAATTGTTGGTATTTATTAACGCAAATAGAATATGAAGGATTCCGCAAGCGCACAGAATACCATTGTAGCATTTTACTGGGAATATTCTAGGTATCGTTATTTATATTTTACCATAGGAAAACAATGGAGTAAAGATTTATTGAATAGCAAAGGAATAGCTATCAGTCAACATACTAGAAGTTGTTCAAGCAAAGGAATAGCAAAGGATTGCAAGGGAAAAGTAGCTGCAAGGGAAATTAATTTATTATGAAAATACATTTTGTAATTAATCTGATGGTATTTATTTGGTCGCCCTGTTCGCTTGAACTTATCAGCAGTTATGTTTCATCGAAGGAACATTGTTTTTCTCTCACAACAAATCAGCATCAGCCAAATTTCAGCGAGCCGAACAGGGCCGGTATCATAAACATGGATACTTTTTTATCTATAATTAGTCAAACTTAAGGTACTAAAACGTGAAACTGTACTAGAATTGCATTCTTTTTGGGAGGGAGTAGTACTTCGGTTCAATTACTTTTTGCAGTATTGATAGATGATTTTGTTAATTTGTTTTGTTGATTCGCTCCCGTTACAAATATTATTAGGTCGCCGCAAGAGTATCATTTTCCATGACCTCTCACCAATAATCCTAGTATCATTTTCTATGTTTATTTTATAGACATGCATGTATGCGGTATATATATTTATACGTGAACCAAGATTATCACGGTATTTATTCACATGTACCTTATCGAGAATCAAATTTGCACATTATAAAACTTCAAAGTCATATTGCACTATCAGTACCTATGTGCTACATGCAGGTGATATGCCCTTCCACAACTATTTTGACACAAAGAGAGAGATTTTACAATGTGCACCAAAAGGAAAACCATTCACAATAGTATATATAAATGAGGACTCATAAGAATTATTCACACCGTAAAAAAGTTAAAGTCTTGCTTCCTGAGAAATGAAATAATTTTAAATTTAGCCTATTTGGTCAAACGGTGTCATTCATATATTTTCATGTTTTACCTATTCGGTGTCATTAATGTTAGGACTCTTTTAACAAATCTACCCATTTTAATTTCGGATACCTCAGATCTTATTTTTAATCTCAACTCATCTTCGTGCAATTGTGATACCCCACATGTTTTTTTTTTTCATTTATTTTTAGCAATAAGTTTTGAAGATACTTCTAACAGTATCTAGGTCCCTAATTTAGTTTTGATGATTAATGACAACACAATCATGGTGCGTAACGTGTGGATTGCAGAGGCATTATAAGTTGGGTTAATGACTAATTAGTTCTAAGTGTCAATTGCAGTTTAGAGATGCTTAGAGTAGTTTATGACATTCTTTTTCATTTGGTCATACTATAAAAAGGGTATGAACCCGTAGCTTCATCTAGGTGAGTCTAATCAATAGATGTGATGCACACTTCTAGGTGGTCAGCAGATAGGTACATTACCATCCCCCATAGGTGATCAGCATATAGTTACTCCCTCCGTTTCAAATTATAAGTTACTTTAATTTTTTTGGTACATCCAATTTGTTATGTATTTCTAAATACATAGCAAATTCGATGTACCAAAAAAGTGCTTCTCAAATCAACTTATAATTTGAAACGGTGGGAGCATATTGAAAAGACTGCATTGTGACGAGTCAACTATTACTATATGTCTCTTGATTAGAGAATGGACAGAACTTGAAATCATATTTTTGGGAACTGTGATTATTCTCTAATGATTTCACAAGATGCTAAATGCACGGGTACTTCCATCCTCAACTTATTTCCGTATTATGTCCCCTCATCATCAAAATTGGTTTGTAAAAACAATATATTCTACTCACTCCATTCCAAATTATAAGTCTTTTTGGTTCATCCATTTTGCTATGTATCTAGACATATTATTATATCTAGATGCATAGCAAAATGAATGTACCGAAAAAGTCAAAGCGACTTATAATTTGGAACGGAGGGAGTATAATTAATCTAATGACACTTATTTTGTATAATAAATATTAGTATTTTTATAATTACTTAAACTTAAAAGTATTCGATTCTTTAGATAACAATAATTGCATTCTGAAGGGGATAATACTCCCTCTGTCGCTGAATAAATAGATTTTCAAAGTTGTCTTAAGTCAAAAATTTTAACCTTTGATCAAATTTCTAGAAAAATGAGTCAAAATTTATCATCAAATTAGTATCACTAGATATATCATAGAATATATTTTTGCAATATGGTTATTTTAACTTTGATGTGACATACTATCTCTAAATGTTACATACTATATCATAGAACATAGTATGTTACATACTATCTCTGTCTCAAAACGAAATACATTTCTAGATGTATTCTAAATGTATTCTCGATTAAAGTGTATAAAGTTTGACTAAATATATAGTTAAAAATATTAATATTTATGACTTTAAATGAATATACTAATAAAATATGTATCTAATAGTGCCTATTTAGTAATGATAAATACTAGTATTTTTTATATAAATTTAGTTAAACTTGGACATATTTTAATGTAACATTGAGTTACATTTTTTTTGGGACAGAGTACTTATATTTGTACACCAAGCATGTAAAATAGAACCTTCTTGTTTTTTAATTTAATCAAACCACACGAGCACTCCATGTTAATTTCATGTGGCTTTAATCACAAATTCAATGTTAAATTTTAATTCTTTTTCTTCATGCTTAATATGCAACTCCAAACATGAAGAAACAATATATATGAATGTATTTATGTATGTATATGTTCTTAACTAAAAATGCTATTATAGTAAATAATAGTACATTATGAAAAAAAAACTTTACTCCACAATGACAAGTACATCTTAGGTACATTAGTGTACCACTTCCCTAAAAAGTAAAAAAAACATATATATAATGGTTTCTTTTACAATATTATCCAGACGCATGCAATTGTTCTGGGAGAGAAAGTATACTACAATCCGGACGGGAGTGGCAACATGATGTGACAACACTTCCTAAAAAAAACATGATGTGACAACAGATCACGCAATTGCAGGAGTCGTGCTTTGGCGCATCAACAATTGAAACTCTAGTAACTCTGAAATTACTTGAATCGGTGTTGCTAGGAGATCCCTTGTCTAGTATAGCTCTCTTGCATCGAGGGAGTAACTTTGACGTAACAAAAAAAATTCTGATCATGGTCACCCAACAAATTACTTGAGAACCAGAGTATTATATATATGGATGTGAACAAAGTAGTATAAATGCACGAGGAGAACAGGGAAATCTGTATAGAACAAAATATATCACAATATATATAGGGATGAATAAAACGTCTTGAAATTAAAAGGATAAAGGATAGATCTATATATAAGAAAAGGAAAAGAAACATGGCTGCAGAACACAACCAAGATATTAACTGATTGAATAAAAAAAGATATTAACTGATCTTTCAAAATAAATTGGATAAGTGGATCAAAAAAAACAAAAAAATTAAACTGTGCGTTAGAACAAACATTTAGTAAACAAAGGAAAACATTTAGTAAAATAAGAATAAATCTAAATCCATTAAATAGACTGCAAAAAAAAGACTCTCTAGTCAATCAGTTCGCATGCATTGTCTATTAATCGAACGGATATATACTTACAATGGTGGTCTATTTAGTAAAAAAATATATAAACCTGATTTACTACAATTTCTTAGAAAGGGGACATGTCTAAGCTGGCTGACAAAAGGATTAACACGACAATGGGGAAAAACATGGCTTGTGGTAATAAAAAAAATAAGGTATGTGCGTACTAGTAATGTGAACTAAAGGAGACATGGTTACCTCCAAAGATTACTGACAGAATAATTGAAAATGGGAGAAATGAAGAAAGCTACCTGAAGTTAAGCAACAAGAACAGGTACAACATTAACAATGAAAAATATCAGGTTAAGGTTGACGCCTTAATGGATCCAAGCCAAACCTGTAGACAAACCAGAGGAAGATTAGTACAAGGATATACAACAGATCAGTGGTAAGGAAAATAATAAAACAAAGGATCTGGTAAATATAAAAGAGCAGGGAATGCAATACTTATGAATATAAAAGAGAAGACAAGGGATTTATGAAAAGTAAAACAGAGCATGCTTCTTGGTTCGAACTATAAAAGAGCAGGCAAGGCACTTATGCAAAGTAAATAAGATCTGAAAAGAGAGGACTAAATCGAGAAGTTTGGTTACAAGAAAACATTATTAGTAGCACTGTTTGTATTTGCTTTTTCTATACTCCCTCCGGTTCTCTAAAGCAAGTCGTTTTGGACATCGACACGGTCTTTAAGAAATGACTTTGACTGCAACTTTTTGGTATAAAATAATTATAAAATATAGTCAATATATACTTTTATGAAACTACATTTCAAGATGAATCTACTTACATTACTTTCATATTTTCAAACTCAACTCAAAAGAAGTCATTTGTAGTCAAAGTTTAAAATATTTGACTTAAGAAAACCTCAAAACGACTTGCTTTAGAGAACCGGAGGGAGTATTAATTATCTTGTAATATTGTTATTTGTTCTCCACAGAAGCTAAGTAACACTAATGGCAATATAACTCTTTCACAGCCACTTTTATCTATATAGCTAGCTCCATGATGCAAGCATCCCATGGGACTGCGCGGCCTTTCTAGTACTCAATGAAATCAATAATGCATAGGCTAAAACAAAAAAAGATAAAATAAACATTAGTGGAATTATAAGAAGTTAAAGATAGTCTGGTGTCATGGAGCAAAGTTGCAAATAGCCAGTAACAAAATGTATACCAAGCTAGGGTACTATTTCTCAGCAAGGGTGCATGTGGGAATCCAACAATGATTCATTTAATAACAACACGTATAAAACTGATTTAACTCCCGTGCTCTTTTCTATTGAGAGAACAATTGTTTAAATATTTTCTTTACCACTCAATGGATCGTTCAAATGCGGTATGGTCGTACAAATGAAAGTAATACTATTAATGGATTATGGGAAGAAAATTACCTGAATTTGGCATTCAACAACAGGTACTAGATCCAACAAAGAACACTATCACTTTAAGGTTGATGGGTTAATGAATCCAACAAAGAACACTATCACTTTGCAATCCGAACTTTCATCATCCGCTTCATGAAATTATTCATCATCTTCAATACTATTTCCTTCTTCAGTATCATCATGTACACTCTTGTAAGAATTACACTGGCCTGTAAAAAAACGGAGTTAAGTTTACATATTACGATTATTTACACTCTTTTAAGCATAACACAGGTCTCTAAAAAAACAACAGTTAGCTATAGAGATTTTGTGGTTATTCCAGATTCACCATCATCGTCTACACTGTTGTAAGCATTATCTCTTCTAATGTTCTTTATCATTCCCATTGTTTTTAATAATTCAGTTTACTTAGTACTGAGATGAAATGTGAAAGTGTAATCATGAATCATATAATTATAGTAGCCAGTACATACCATTGTCATGAACTTCATTAATAATCTCTATAGTTTTGAGGCTTGGATTTGAATTCTTGTCTTTTTTAGGACATTGTTGATAATTGGTACGTGGCATACAAACAGTACGAAGCAATTCCTGTATGGATCCTACAAATCAATTGTTTTTTAGAAATCATAGCATATCATTCAAAATCAAAACTGAATCATATATCTTGAACACACCTCCAGATGTTCCAATAGGTTGTTGTGTGAACATGGTGCCGTAGTATCCATTCATTGCAGAGTGCATTAACATTGGATCAAGTATATGATTTAGTGGTTGCAGAGCTTGGTATTGTGGTTGACAACTTTCGCCTACAACAGACCTCCACTCGTTCAACTGTTGAATTTCTTGAGGAACAAAATATGCACCTATGAATTCAATAAAACTGTGCGTGAATATAAGCTTTATCACACTGAATATGAAAGTTTCCTAAAAAACTGAGTAAAACAAAACAATATCAAAGTTTTCATCTCTCATTCAGTGTGATAATTATTTCAAACTGAAGTGGCCGAGGCGCCTGCAGGAATGTTTATTAAAACAAAACTAAAAGCAGTAGAGTTGGACAACAAAACAAAAGAAGAACCTAAACATAATTACAGAGAGGAGAGCAACGCTAGCTTTGAAGAACAGCTTCAAGAGACAGAAAAGCAATTTGATTTACTATGTCATCACTAGGACTAAGTCACTCAAATGTAACAGGATATTTAACACGTTTGAATGAAATATTCGATTCGGAAACAAACAAAATAGCCTTGTACGTACCACCGATACTTCTCCAAGTAGTTGGGTTTGGATGCGCCGACCTTAGCATGTATCTGGGATCGATGCTCTGCGAAAAAGAATGAGCATATGGAGCACCGCTGCTTCCAATCGGCTGGGGAATTGCTGCACCACTTGATAGATAATCTGAAGATCTAGTTCCATAGATCTAGAACTGATTTGGTGGTGGAAACAAGCTCGGCTGGGAGTTAATGGCGCCCCTTTCTCTCGAGAACAACATCGTCGTGTTACTACTAATCTTTTCCAAAGAATGCTGGTGCTGGTTGGAGTAGGTATCTGAAACTGGATGGAAATCAAGAGTGGGAACAATACCGACCGCATTAGATGGAATGGCGGATTGCGGCGGCATTGGTACGGACTTGCATAACAAGTACTGATACCGACAGCTATATTTTAATACCCTTCATTTTGTTCTTTCGATTTGTACTGATACTGGTACTAACCTAGAGTTACCTGGTACCTAATGTTAGATGACTGGACTTACATAACTATCTTCATAAGAGCTTTCTTTAGACTCTGAGCTTAATCTAACAAAACTACACTAAAATAAAATGTTCATAGCTTATGCTCTAAAATTAAATTGAATCGGATCAAATACTACCTCGAACATGCATGTTTGCAAATAGCTAGACCAAATATAGACAAGTTGAAGGTAGCAGTCAATTCAGTTTGCAAATAGCGAGACCAAATAAATAAAGTTAAAATGTAGCAGTCAATTCAACCATGATATGTCAGCAAATAGCAAGACAAAATACACACATGTGGTGCAAATACCACTAAGAGCTAGTGAACCAAGTGCTGCAATAGTGCAATATATAGCTTCATAGTACATCAAGTAAATCAATACTAGGCTTAATGTGGTTCGAAAATAATAGGAGTGCAAATCAGATTAAAATGTACTGCATTTGAGGGTGTAGAGGCTACAATATAACAATAAAAAGTTAAAGTACAATAATGTAAAAGGGCACATACTAATGTAACTGCTACTCCCTATGTTCCAAATTATAAGTCGCTTTGACGTTATGTCTAGATACATAGCAAATTGGATGTACCAAAAAAGTCAAAGTAACTTATATTTGGAACGTAGGGAGCACAAGATACAATTAAGGGTGTAGAGGCTCCAATATAACAAGAGAACTTAAATGTTCATGGATTGAAGAAAAAAACAGACACAATATTAAAATTCAAGCAAATCAGTGAGATAGTCAGGTGGGATGTAAAAATGTACTATTAAGAACAAAAGAAGCCCTAACATGTGGTACTATAAACAGGCAAGTACTAATAAAACTGATACAAGGGACAATTACGGGTGTACATGTTCCAATCTATGTAGAGAAACTTAAATGGTCAGCAAAACGTGCAAGAGTACTACAAGTAAAATTACACCATAATGTTAATAAGTATGATTAAATAATATTTTAATTAGGATAAGACATGGATAAACTACAAGTTCAAAGACATTGTGCATTTCTTTGAGAGGTACAACATAAACTGATATCTTATAAGAAATGAAGGTAGTGGATCAGACATGAAAACAGAAAAGCCATCGTGATTACCACAATTAAGAAATACATGAATTTAACTAAAGTAAATCCCCTTTTTATTTTTATTGTTACATTGATTAAAATAAAGAGAACCATCATCGATTGTTGCATTGACTAACTTTAAAAGATACAGCATGAACATAAATATAAAATTTAACATCCTGTGATTTCATTGACCAGATTTATTCAAGTGACACTGAGATGCATTGATATAAAAAAGGAACAAGGTAAAAGAACAGGTACTTGGTAAAAAGAGCTATGTTTATAACTGTCTACTTGTCCGACGTATAATATAATTGTTGTCACAAACAACAACTAAATGAGAAACAAATATTTATCAAATACAAGAACTTAACAAAGGATATAAAAAGAATGATCAATTGCTATCTCTTTAGTATTAAGGACTGATTGGACAACTTAGAGAAAACATTGCCAAGTCTAATTAAAATCTTCAGGCTACATTCTAGGTTAGAGTTTAGGGAAATGAATGAGAAGTTCCAGTAATAAAATTTAATGACAATGGTGAAATTATGTATGACTAATTTTTACCTGCGTTCAACCCAATTAGCAAAAGAAGTGTACACCATCTAAAAAAAATCATCCTGAACACTAATCTGTCAATGCCCAAGTACTACTAAATCAAATACTTACCATAAGAAAACAGGTGAAAAAGCAACTGAATCTGAATGCAACAAAATGAGCAGGTATATAAATGTGCAGATCCGGCCAGACAAAAAATGCATTGGTTTCAGAAAAAAAAACTAAAAGGACATATAATAACGATTCTTATTGAACTGAATCTGAATATAAAAGGATGGATTTAAAAAAATTAGCTTTGAACCTGTAGGAAAGATGGATTGATAGAAAAATCTGTAAACAAACGGCGGCATAGAAAAATGGTAGAGTCAAGAAAAATAGACCAGGAGAGATTTTTTTATGAACTCTGAGCAAGCATACGAGGAGTACCTGCAATGAATCAGGTGGATCCGAACACTAGCTACTTAAAGCAACATCAATTTGGCACGGAGAGGACCATCAACGACAACTTCCCGGCCAGCTTGCCGTCCACGGGGTGGATTCCAGCAGCCGTGCAAGTCAGCAAGGAACGCCGAGAGCACGGCCATCAGGTTGACCCCACCTGCGGACCTGCCCGGGAAGGCCGCGCCGTATTCCGGTCCGGCACCGTACTGGCAGCCGATTGGAATTGGACCACTTCGCTAGGAACAAGAAACCACTGGTTCAAATCCTTTGAGCGTCGATTCTGCTCGGATTGCCCTCACCGGCCGGGATCTATGGCGGCGCCGCTGGGCGGCATTAAAGGTCGGAGCAAGGACAGAGATCGGGGATCTAGGGTTAACAACGAACTATGTCTCCAACAGGAGAGGCATCCCACTACCCATACGCAAAATGCATGGTTCAGAGGGGAAAAAGACCCTCCAATGGAGCAGGCAAATGGAGGAGGCATTTTGCGTCGAAGGAGAGAGGAAACCCAAATCTGCGTCTTCTCTCTCCTCGACGCAAATCTCTGGTGCTCGGCCAGGGTGGGGCACGGCCGGCTCCTCTCGATGCGATGAGCCTCCTCGCTCTGGTGCTCGGTTGTTGCTGCTGCAGAGACTGCTCCGGATTCGGCACCTGCGCGAGGACGGTCGACCGCGAGGAACGACGACGCGTGCAGGAGGAGGCCCCTCGGCTCGCCCAGGGCCTCATCGTCCTCGCCTCCAGGCGCCACCGACGACATCAGACTGTACGCGCCGCAGATTTGGAAGGCACTGGGGCAGGGGTCCAGCCGCGGCGGGTCCGCGGCGGAGCGCGGCCGGCGGAGCCCAGCCGGCGGGGCAAGGCGAGCCCGCGGCGAGGAGCGGCGCGGCGTGGGGAGGTGGATTCGGGGCCGCCGCGGGAGGAGTGGAGGAGGCGGCGAGGCCGGGCAAGATCTTCCCAACTCAGCGGCTACGCGTGGATGGCGGACCTCGGCCCCGACTGCGCCGACGCTGTGGAGTGGAAGATGAGGCCGCCGCCGTGGAAGTACACGACCACCGGGAGCTCTTTGAAGCCGCCGCAGCCGGGGATCTCCGGGACGAAGAGGTGGGCGCACAGGTGGTCGGAGACGGCGGGGAGCCGCCGGCGTGGTGAGGTGGGTCTGCGGCGGAGGGCGACCGGCACGGCGAGGCGGGCGGCGTTCGGATGGGCGGCCATACGGGCTTCTCGTTTGCGTCGGCTGTTGGAAATGGGAAATTTTGGGTCCTAACCTTTTTGCTGTGCAGGACGCAAACCATCGAATGCCTATCGCTTGCGAAACAATTTTGCGTGTTGGTCGGATGCGGAATAGAATGGTCCCATGCATTTTACTCAATTCAGGCGAGAGGAACCAGGCATTTTACTCAATTCAGGCGAGAGGAAAGTTGACCAGAGAAGGTCCCACTATAATAAATAAAGATAAAGTACCATGTAGTGATGGGACTGGTGCGAATCTCGAGAGGTCTAGATAAGTGCGTGTTCAATTTCACCCCTAAATCTCAAAAGGTGCTACAGTACCTATCACATCGAATATTTGCGGCCCGTGCATAGAGCATTAAATGTAGACGAAAAAAAAACTAATTACACAGTTTGATGAAAAATTGTGAGACGAACGTTTTGAGCCTAATTATCCATGTTTGAACACTAATTACCAAATAAAAACGAAAATGCTACGATAGCCCAAAATTACAAGGAACTAAACACGCTCTAAGCTCCACCGGCGCTCATACGCGAGGTTTTTTCAGTCTGCACTCCATGACCCACATGGCATGAGCAGGGAGGGACGCGAGCTAGCCGCTACTGTTGAAGTTCTTGAAGCTGAGGCTTCGCTTGCAGTCCAGCAAAAACCATGGTGGTTGCTCCCGCACCAATTCCATCTTGTACTGCTCATGAATGCTTCATTTATGGATGACACACATGGGCTCGATGATTTGCCTCAACAGCTAACTGACCTATCGAGCAACAGCCTGTTTGGGAGGCCGTAAATGATCGTGAATTATTTACTGCTGGCTGGTTTGGTGTGAGAGAAAAACACTGTTCATGACTGGAAATTTACGATCGTTTACGAGCAGGCTGCAAATAGCCATCTTCAGGTTCCTGATCGTGCAGAAACAAAGAATGAAAGTGGCCATATAACTGAGGTAGCGGAAGATTTGCGAACGAGCAAGGCGGGCGCAGCCGCAGGTCATCCCCTTCCCGGCGCCGTCTCCGGCTGGTGTCCCCATGACATTGTGGGCACCGCCAGCACTGCTACCGGCTGCATTCAAGCTCCCATACAACGGCAGCAGCCATGCGCCCTCACGTGACCAAGCTCAAACGAGTATAGTATGTGCACTACCTGATTTCAGAGGTAAGATTCCTTTCGAATTCACCATGGAAGCTTCTAGATGAACGTGAGGGCGCCATAGGTATTCTTTGTGTCATTGTAGATATATTCCCTCTCCATGCCCACCACGTCGGTGAGGCCACACTAGGCTCATTCATCCTACATCATGTATTAATAATTCATCCAATCTTTGCGGATTGAATCTCTATCCTGTGTAGGTTCTGAATTTTTAGGTGTTAATCTGAGTTTCCCTTGTATACATTAGAGAAGATAAACATTTTAGATTTCCGAATAGTCTGCTCTATTTCTTCTTGCAAACATGTGCAATATCAATATGGTGTAGGGACAGCGTTGTGAAATGACCATGTCTTGAGTACATATTCATAGCAATTAGTATTTTTCGAAATCTGGTTGTCACAAAGATCAAGCCCCTTATCTTCTTTTACTTCTCTTTTTCTTTAGTTATCCTGCTTGCCTTTTGGGATTAGTAGGGAGCCATGAGAAATTAATTGATCATTGTGCAATGATTTCTTTAATTCGTCACATAGCCACATCTGATCGAGTTCAAGCAAATCTCTAGCAAGGCAAGAGTATATGCCCAAACCATCAGCAAAGTCGAGATGTACCAGCCTCTACTCCATCAAGGCTCACAGCGTTTTGAGGTCTGACCTTTTTCTCCTTTTTAATCGTCATCATGGTTTTACAGTGTTTCTAGATCATGTGATTTGTTTTTTAGGTGAAAAAACCAAAATGAGAAGAGTCAGAGGTCCAAGGAACAAGGGGTTGGTCTCACCTGATGGCACTACAGTCAAGGAGCTGCCAAGGTCAATTTGGGGTTGAGATTGGTCCTCATTGCTCCTGCTTTTTTACAGTAATTCCAGGTCAATACTTACTCGATCAGATCTTGTTCAGAAACATGGTTACAGAGGCAGAGTTGTATTTAACATGTAGGATTCTATTTTAGATGTTCTTTACATGATTGGCACTGTAAATTCAGTGGAATTGTATTATTGTATTACAAGGTGTGGATTGCACTTCACTTTCCATATCCATAGTAACAAGATAACTAATTAGTTTGATTCAGTTTTTGTGATATATTGTCTGCCCATGGGTATAAATTGTCCATATAGACCCTTCCTACTCTCCCTACAAAAGAATTATATTATGAGTTCCTTCTTAGTTTCATAATCCACTGACCCTCCAATCAAGGATTATATTCCGAATTCAATCAGACATCATGTCTGCCTTCCTTCTCTTAGCTATACATTTTTGTAAACTCTCACATGTCCTAGGTACTCTTAAAAAGTTGTAGTTTGGCAACTCCTAAAAAGATATTGGGAGGAAAAAAGATAGTCATCTCCAAGAGTTTCTAATAAATGACATCTAAAAAATCAAATTGAGGCCCACGTCAACTTTTTCCGGCTTTTTTTTGTTTTTTGTCACGGGAAACATATCGGCGTGCTGTACCCTGAGCCCACGATCTCCCTACCGCCGCCGCCAAGTCCCAGCCAACGCAGCCACCACCCAGCCAGCTGCCGCCTCCTTCCAGCCAGCGACGCGAGTACTACTACTGCTTCTACACGGCAAGGTGTAGATGTCTATCCAGTCCCAGAATACCCAACCGGGGAGCAGCAAGCGTAGATGGACGTTTATCTCCCCAGCCAGCAAGCAGCGACCACGGAGCAGCAACCCAAAGCGACCACGGAGCAGCAACCCAAAGCGAACACGGAGCAGCAACCGATTCCAAATCGTGGCTGCTTGCTTTATCCCTTCCCAGTTCCCCCCTCTTCGTCTCATAATGCCAACATCAGGATTCTCGCCTCGGTAGAATCATGATGTTTGGCAAATCTCTGTTGCAAAGAGAATTAGAAGATTCCTCATCGGACGACGATGATTGTCTCATCATGTCAGGAGCTGCAATTGTTGAAACACATTCAAATAAAAAAGGAAGACATGGTGGTTCTGTTCTAGGGCATAAAGTTATTTATCGAGATAGAGAAGGTTGGCATCAAAGGATGTTTCAAGATTACTTGGCTGATGATCCGACATATGGTCCAGATTTATTCTATCGGAGGTTTGTGCGCATTCACTTGTGATATGATCACTAGTACGCTAAGTAATTATTCTAACATTTATTTTATTTTTTAATTTCAGGTATAGGATGAGTCGGGACCTTTTCGTACACATAATGAATGTTGTAGAATCATACGATGACTACTTTGTCCAAAAAAGGAGTGCAGCCAATGTTCTTGGATTAAGTTGCTTTCAGAAAGTCACAGCAGCATTTCGTATGCTAACATATGTAGTTCCAGCTGATGCTACGGATGAGTATGTTCACATTGGAGAAAGTACCGTAATTGAGAGCCTACGTAGGTTCGTTGCTGTAGTTGTTGATTTATTTGAAGAAGAATACCTGAGATATCCTAATGAGGCTGACACAACACGCTTACTGGCACTCGGTGAGCAAAATGGTTTTCCTAGTATGTTAGGGTCCATCGATTGTATGCATTGGGCGTGGAAGAATTGTCCTATAGAGTGGCATGGTCAGTACAAGGGGCATATGGAGGAGCCCACTATTATTTTGGAGGCTGTTGCTTCCAACGATCTTTGGATATGGCATGTCTTTTTTGGAATGCCTGGGTCTCATAATGACATCAATGTGCTTCATCGGTCTCTTTTATTTGCTAAGCCGGCTAAGGGCAGAGCTCCTGAGGTGAATTATATCATAAAAGGTCATGATTATACGATGGGTTATTATCTAGCCGATGGTATATACCCATCATGGGCTACTTTAGTGAAGTCCATCTCTCAGCCTATGGGGAACAAGAACAAATATTTTGTCAAAGCACAGGAAGCAGCGAGGAAGGATGTCGAAAGAGCTTTTGGGGTTCTGCAATCAAGGTTCGCCATTGTTCGAGGAGCAGCTCGTTTATGGGACACGGAGACACTGGGCAACATCATGAAAGCTTGTGTCATTATGCACAATATGATTGTCGAAGATGCGGGAGTCGTTGACCCTACTGAGCGGTTCGATTACGGTGGCCAAAATGTGGAACCTTCTCATGAGAGTAATCACACCCTCGATGAATTCATTGAAGCACATAAAAGGATCAGAGACAAGGAAATGCACCACTAGTTAAAAGCAGACCAATTATATGCTTTCAGTACCAACATATACCATTACGCTCCTACATTGTATCTGCCTATCTGGCTAACACTAGCACAATACTAAGATCGGCAGGCACACATCGGCCGGCCACAGCCAGGCACCCTCTCGGCAACAAGCACACATAGGCAGCAGGCACACAGCGGCACCATACACACAGCGGCATCGCACAGCGGTAGCAGCTGGCGGCCAGCGGACAGCCACGACCGGCCATAGGGTGCCACGGCCTCGCACGCAAGACAGCAGCCCGCCATGGCCTGGCAAAGAGGCGGCATTCGGCCATGACCTAGCACGACAAGCACATAGGGACGACTTCTGATCCAGTGATACAACAACATAGCAGCAGATCCAAAAGAGCATGGCCACGACAAAACATAGGGACAGACGGACGGTGGCGGGCAAGGGAAACCTAGCGGCGAGGTGTCGCCGGCGACAACACAGCAAGCCCATGGCAAAACGATAGATCGGAGTATGTACCAGGTCACGATGTCCGTGGCGGCGTCGTTCGTCGACCTGGACGGCGAGCGATGGAGGAGCGGCTTCCTTCCTGTACGACCGCCACGAACTATGGAGGAGCGCGCGAAGGATAGACCGGCGGCAAAAGAAGGTGCGCCAGGATGGATTCCACGCGGGAAGGCGAATCCGCGTGACCGACGAGACGCGCAAAGTTACGCGCGTGGGGAGGAGATTTCCCAAGTGCCTAAATATTAGAAGGATGAATTAGAAAATGTTGGAGAGATTTTTTCTCATTTTCCTAAAAACCAAGTATTAGTAAGGCAAATAGGGAACTCTCCCTAAACCTCTCCCTAATCCTTGATTTTTAGGAAAATGTGAAAAAACCCTCTCCAACAACTCCTAATACAATCTCCTAATATTTTAGGAGTTGGGAAAAAACTCCCTCTTCCGCATAACTTTACGCACGGCAGACTCACGCGTATCCTCCACGGCGCAAAGGTCGCGACGTTTTCTTCCTTTCCGCGCCCTTCCTTTGCCGCGGTTCTGTCGTCGTGCCATTGTTCTTCATCGAGGGCAGAGGATCTTCGCCGCCACTGACCAAGCAAGAGGTAAAAACTCCATCGATCTACTGCTCCGTTCTGGTATTTTGCCGTTCGTTGGTCTTATCCACGCCGCCGCCGCCGTGGATGAGCTGATCGAGAAGGCGGACGGATTCGCGGGCATGTTCCCGGAGCACAAGTACGAGATCGTTCGGCGGCTGCAGGAACGGAAGCACATCTGCGGGCGCCCGCGCTGAAGAAGGCGGACATCGGGATCGGGGTGGCGGACGCAAGACGGACGCGGCGCGGGGCGCGTCGGACATCGTGCTCACGGAGCCCGGCCTGAGCGTCATCATCAGCGCCATGCTGACGAGCCGCGCCATCTTCTAGCGGATGAAGAACTACACCATCTACGCGCCATCTTCCTCTGCTGCTAGCTTGTCTTGGTGGCCGGCAGCCAGCAGCTTTTTTTTTTGCATTGGACTACTTGCCTGCTGCATGGTACTGTGCTACTGCTTGCCTGCATGCTAGTGTGCTCTGCTGATGGCCGCTTCATGGTACTGTCCTCTGCTGATGGTTGCTGATGGTACTGAACTGCTACTGGCCGGCAAATACTGCTGCTCCGCTGATGGCTAGTTGCCTGACTGGTGGCCGGCGGCCTGTGGCTCAAGGTCGGGAGGTATGGTCGGCCTGCTGGGAGGTGCCGCCAGTCTGTGGCTGGGAGGTGGTGGCCACGGCCGGTTGGAACTGCACGGCGCTAGGGCACGAAGGAGGAGCGGCGGCGGCCTCGAAGACTCGCACGGAAAAAATTACCGAAAAAGAAAAAACTCAAGTGGACCAAATTTTAATTTTTTTAGAGTGGAATATTGGGTACTATTGGAGATGAGCTTCTTTTTTTTCTCTTAATATGTTTTTAGGAGTTGGAAAACATAGTGTTTTTAGGTGGAAAGTTTAGAAAACTCTTGGAGATGCTCTAATAAAATTTATGTATCAGAATACCCAACAAAGATGCCAAGGTGGAAATGGCTCACCAGTCGTACTCCCCTAAACATATTGATGCATTTGTTCTCACCAAGAATAGTCAACATTGTCGCCTTACTGTGTTGTTGCATATTTTAGCACGTTTTTAGGGAGGCACATATTTAGTTACCCGAATACTCGTTGTTCCTAATCTCCAGGCCACATCTAAGGGCTCAATACTTTAATTAGTTGTCCTGCCAGCTGGTGGTTGCTCCACCGATGGCACGGCAAAGCCGCGCCAGGTTTCTAGTTGACTTGGATTTTTCCATTCGAGGGGATCTGCCAAGCAAGTTGTCTGCCTCCGCCGTTCTGCATATTGCTGCATATTGAGCAAAAAATATGATTTGATATGATTAATATATCTTAGAAAAATCATATCTTTTTTTTGTAGAATTAAATGAAGATAATTTTTATATGAAAATTGTAGATCTCAACGAAATCTACAACTTTCTATTTTTGAGTTTTTTTCATTTGAAATCGTTAAGATGCTCAAAAAATTAATGACATATTTAGACTTAAGTGTATTTTTTACTTTTTACACGTGCAGTTTAACGACGTTAGAGTCCAAATTGACGGCAGTGGTATGGAGGGCACAAAAAAGTTAGAACAGTGACGCTAAAGACCGCTGAACTTTTTCGGAGACGAGAATTACAATCTTTTTTAACGCCACACATGGAACTCCCCCGTCTTCTTTCCTCCCCACACCGCCCCTTTCTCTGTCTTCTTCCACCTCCCCACGGGCTCGCAGGCTGCGGGTGCGAGCTGCGAGCGTGCCAGCGTTGGGGCGCCGTCGGCCACAGGGAGTCGGGGACACCGGCATCGGATTCGAGAGCACCGGGCACAAGGACGCTGGCCTCGGGTTCAAGTGCGCCAACCGTGGGGACGCCAGCCTCGGGGGCAAGCGCGCCGGTAGTGGGAACGCAGTCCAGAGGCCTCTCCCGCCCGACGTTACTGCCCTGCTTCAGCGCCTCCACGCAGATCCACGCTAGCCTCGTCTACGCCTCGTTAGCACTGTCGTCGTCTTCACGCCTCACGTCGCCCAGATCATATTGACCGCCGTCGATTTTGTGCTCGACTTTATATATATATATATATATATATATATATATATATATATATATATATATATATATATATATATATATATATGTGTGTGTGTGTGTGTGTGTGTGTGTGTGTGTGTGGTTGGTGGCCTTTATTTTGGACTCGATCTCGAATCTGGATTTGGTTTGGTTGTTGGTGGGTACCAAGTCGTGTCATGTGCGTGCTGGATTTGATTTTGGGAAGAAGGAGATCTGGGTGCTTACTATGTTTTTTGATCCTCTCTTGATATGTCCTGTTATTTCCTGCCTTCCAAATTATTGTTGGCTCGCTCGTGTCGGTTTCGCCCGAGAGTTTGTCATGGAACTGTTTTTTTTATGAGTCTCTCTACTGCATAGACCATGTGTTTTATATAGTTTCAACCCATGAATTTTTTTTCATCATAGAATTAAGATCAACAATCTCCATCTTTCTTCCACCTCTAGCTTCCCCAGATCACAATTTTTTTCTATAGAAGGATAAATCATAGATCCGCCGTCGCCGTCAGGCGCCGGAGCGAGCTCGCCGGTCGCCGCCGTTGTCGGCGGTGGTCACCGGTGAGAAAGAGAGAGAGAGAGAGAGAGAGAGAGAGAGAGAGAGCGTGCGCTTGTGTTGTATAGTATTTCTGTTTTTTTATTCGATTTATAGCTCCTTTTCATTTGTGTTGAATCTTTGGCTGAGAGGGCAGACGAAAAATAACTGACGAAAAAGTAGGTTGAAATTTTGCCTCTTTAGCATTAGTATTAGGTAGAGATAGAGAAGAGTTCATTGAAAAGCATCCAGCATCATACGTTATATGTACCCTTATATCTTGATTTTTGCAAATACTAGTATAAGATGATACCTACAGACAAGCTATTTTTAAAAGCAGTTCATTATACTGGTGTTTAACTGATTACCACAACGGCAGCGCTAAGGCCCACAAGAGCGTTCAGGAGTACTATTTTAGCTTATTCTATAGGCTTCTCTAAGCAGAAATCAAGCGACGGGGCCGCGCGGCATGCTCGTACGTGAAGCAGCTCGCCGAGCTGTAGCAAACGTGTCTCCAATGACGGACGTGCCACTGATACCCCTCAATGAGCCTGATTGGTGATAGCCAAATTTTAATTACCAAAACTCAGGTAAACCAAAATTTTAACACTCATTTGGTTTGCTACAAAATTTGTCAACATCTCACAATTAGCATACCAAATCAATGACAATAATTTTTATCCTAGTTTTAACAACTTTTTCTTACCCAATCTCTGGCATAACTTTTGATAGTCAACCAAACAGACCCAATGTGTCTGCAAGCGTTGGATGGGAGACAATCATTGAGAAGAATAATCCATGTTATCTATACTAGCAAATATGTCTGTGCGTTGCAACGGGAAAGAAAAACCTATTAAACGTTAAAAGAAAAATGAGAATGTTACATTTCTACTTATTTTTTTTTGTACACTTCCCATTAGAATAATAAGGTATAGTTTATTTTATAATAATCATGACATTTACGGAGTACGCTATAAGTTAATATTGGCAATAATATGATAATGTCATGTTAAGTCTGTTTCAAATTAAAACTATAATCTCGATAGATATTTTTTCTTTCGTTCTAAGGCATAAAAATATTTAGTCGTAAATATATCATAACTTTAATTTTCATACTATCATTATGTTGGTAGACTTACATTTCTAGGTACGTGATTTTTAGTGAAGAGCTATAAAAGTATGTAATTCTATTATCTGATCAAAGTCGGTAATGGGTTTTGTGTCGAGGATTGGTCCGTCTGGTCATGACTATAATAGAGATTGTGGCAGAACCGTCTGAAATAACACACCTTCGGAGACGCTCGTCTTCCACCAGATACTAAGCACCCCGAAAGCAAGCTACCTCGGATGGATTCTGTCGAGTACATCCTAAGGGAGAACTCGAATAATCCACGTTTTCCCTTCAGGATCAATAATGAGAATGAGTTTACATTACTTAGTCCATTTCATACAACCAGAGTTCTTAGAAATACATTATTACAGTACCAAGTTCAGAGCGCGGAATTTAAACAGCGAAATTACAATAAACATCTAACGGTAGAATACAAGGATCCGTCTGTACCCACCAGAAGAATCCTCCACAATGACCTAAATAGAGTTATAGCCCTTGAACGTGCGGGGTAAACCCACAATGAAATCCATGGAAATCTCCTCCTATTTCTAAACAGGGATAGGCAAGGGCCGCAAAAATCCCAGGGTACGCATATGGTCTACCTTAATTCTACCACAAGTATCGCACTCCGCGACATACTTGGTGATATCCTGCTTTATATTTGACCACTAATACAAGTGGCGCAAATTATGGTACATTTTGTTACTTACTAGATGGATGGACAACTTGAAATGATGAGCTTCATCCAAAATCTTTCTTCTAAGCGCCTCACTTGACGGAACCACCAATCTATTTTGGAACATCACCACACCTTGGTCATCAATACTAAAATGAGGACCACGCCCTTCGGCAATTAACTTCTTGATATGCGGGATTTCTGAAACATCTTGCCTTTGCTCTATAATAATTTGCTTGAGTAAATTCGAGACTAGAGCAATATGGGCTAGCACCTCAGCATGGTTGAGAGACAAGGGTGCTTCTTCAACTTGATACGACTTCTGGCTCAAAGCATCAGCTACCACATTAGCTTCCAGGATGATAATGAACTTCTAAATTGTAATCCTTCATTAGCTCCAACCATCTCCGTTGCCTCATGTTCAACTCAGACTGAGTGAAAATATATTTGAGGCTCTTGTGATCCATAAAAAAGTGTACTTTATTTCTCAATAAATAATGCCTCCAAATTTTTAGAGCGTGCACCACAGCAGTCAGCTCTAAATCATGGGTGGGATAATTCACCTCATGCTTTTTCAGCTGGCATGAAGCATAAGCTATCACACGCCCATCCTACATAAGCACGCATCCCAATCCAATCCTTGAGGCATCATAATGCACATCAAAAGGCCTGTCAATATCTGGTTGGGCAAGAATAGGAGTAGAGGTAAGAAATTTCTTTAGGGCTTAGAAAACTTCTTCACAAGCCGGACTCCATACAAACTTGACATCTTTCTAGAGCAGCTTGGTTATCGGTTGAGCTATTTTGTTAAGTCAAAAATGAAATGCCAATAATAACCAGCAAGACTAAGGAACTGATGAATCTGATGCACTGACTTGGGAGATTTCCAATTTAACACATCTTGCACCTTGCTTGGGTCTACAGAGATACTTTTAGGTGTCAGAACATGTTCCAAAAACTACACTTGATCTAATCAAAACTCACACTTGCTGAATTTGGCATATAGCTTGTGTTCCCTTAATCAAGTTAGTACTATCCGAAGATGTTGTGCATGCTCTTCTTTGTTCTTGGAGTATATCAAGATATCATCAATGAACACCACCACAAACTTATCCAACTCTGGCATGAAAACTGAATTCATGAGGTACATGAAGAATGCAGAAGCATTGGTGAGACCAAAAGACATGACTAGGTATTCATACAACCCATACCTAGTAGAGAAAGCTGTCTTTGGTATATCTTATGGCCGGATCTTAATTTGATGATAACCCGAACGAAGATCAATCTTTGAAAACACTTTGACACTAGCCAACTGATCGAACAAAGTATCAATACAAGGTAAAGGATACTTGTTCTTAATGGTTACCGCATTGAGCGAGCGGTAATCCACACACATCCATAGAGTATCGTTCTTCTTCTTCACAAAAATAGCTGGACAACCCTATGGTGAAGAACTAGGATGGATAAATCCCTTCTCCAATAATTCCTCTAACTGCTGCTTCATTTCAGCTAGTTCTTTAGGAGCCATGCGGTAGGGACGTCAAGAAATATGAGTAGTGCTAGGTTCTAACTTAATGGAAAACTCCACATTTCTATCCGGTGGTAATCCAGGTAGATCTTTAGGAAAGACATCCAAAAACTCACAAACCACGGAAATAGAGGCAAGATCAGGAGAAATCTAGGTAGATCTTTAACAAAATAAGCAGCAACTGGTAAGGCTAAATCTGAGGGCATAAGAAGAGACATCCTATCCTCAGAAGAAGGAAGCCGTAACTCAATAACTCTCTGCTTAAGGTCCAATACTACCCCATAAACACGCAACCAGTTCATGCCCATAATTGCATCTATGCCTTGCACAGGCAACATCGTGAACTGAAGGCAGTAAGTGTGAGTGGCTAGCACTAATCCAACTGTGTCCATCTAAGTATTAATGCACAACAGCGCACCTAGAGTAATGATTCTGTAGGCAATAGGTATAACCATAAGAGATATATTGTGCTTCTATGCAAACCCCATGCTCATGAATGAATGTGATGCACCAGAATCAAACAACACATATGCTGGATGGGAATCAATGGTAAATATACCAACCATCATTGGTTCATTTTGCAAGATTTCCTCAGCCTCAGTGAAGTTAACTTGCCTAGAGCGGCTTATAGGCACCTTCTTCTTGATGATCGTTCGCTTGATCAAATGAAAGTTGGCTGAGGACTGAGCAGACTGTGCAGGCTAGTTTTGTGGACACTTCTGAGCATAGTGGTCTTCCTTGCCACACTTGAAATAAGCACCAGGCTTGTTCCCCTGCTCCTGATGCGGTGGGACCTACTACCCCTAGGGCTATTGTTGTTGCACCTGTTGAGTGAGTGCATGGTACTAAGTGGGAGGTGCCTGGTGGGTCTGTTGAGGCTAATGGGATGACTGCCCACCCAAAGACTGGTAGGTGAAAGCTCTAGTTTGGTTTTGGTGAATTGATAAAACCCCAAGTGCTAACCTAGTTTATCAAAGTGATCGTGAGATAGGTAGCACATTTCAAGTGGTGAATCAAATAAAGATCATGACATGATGATGGTGATGCCATGGTGATGATCAAGCGCTTAGACTTTGAATAGGAGAAAAATAAAAACAAAAGGCTCAAGGCAAAGGTATAAGTAGTAGGAACCATTTTGTTTCGGTGATCAAGACACTTAGCGAGTGTGATCACATTTAGGTTTGATAGCCATACTATTAAGAGGGGTGAAACTCGTATCCAAATACGGTTATCAAAGTGCCACTAGATGCTCTAACTCATTGCATATTCATTTAGCATCTAGTGGAGTGCTAACACCCTTGAAAATGTTTGTGAAAAATATGCTAACACACATGCACAAATGTGATACACATTGTTTTTAGCACTTGGGAGCAAGGGTTCGAAACTTCACCGGTGGAGTGTCCGACGATGCCACCAGCGCCCTATACAGAAAAGACATGGTTTCATAGAGTGCACCGGACACTGGACTCGGCAACACCAGTGCATTCGGTTTGTGGCAGCAGATGGCATGCAGGTGTAGAGCTGACCGGACACTACATGGTAAAAGTGACCGGATGCGCAGGGCCTATGTCCGGTCAATGATGATATATGCTGACGTAACACACTGAGTTGATCCAGAGGGGATTGGACGTAGAGGCAAGTCCGGTCACCAGGGATCGGACGCGTCCGGGCGCAAAATAGAGGCTCGGGGAGCTCTCTAGAAACGACCGAAGCTAGGCGTTGCAGCGTCCGGTCATGTCACTGTGTTACGTCTGGTGCTAATGACGTGGCGCTCGGGGGTTTGGTCTGTGTGTTGATTGGACATTGGGTGAGTCTGGTCCGGGGTGACCGAACGCATCCGATTGTGATTGGAACCTTACTAGAAGTGACCGGATGCTGGGGTCCTGTGTCCGGTCCTACACTATAGAGCGTTCGGTCATAACTTAAATGTATTGATGACCGTTGAGATCAGGCAATCAGCATTTGAAGCAAGGGACATGTGGTGAAAATCTATGGACTAGACGCTAGGGTCCTGTGTCTGGTCAAACCGACCGGTGCATCCGGTCACCTCGATTTTTAGTGGACTGTGGAGCCAACAGCTCTATTTCATGGGGGGCTTCTATTTAAGCCCCATGGCTAGCTCTAGCTCACTCTCTTGGCCATTTGCATTGACATAGCAACCTTGTGAGCTTAGCTAAAGCCCTCCCACTCATCTCCATCATTGATTCATCATCTTTGTGAGATTGGGAGTGAATCCAAGTGCATTGCTTGAGTGTTTGCATCTAGAGGCACTTGGTGTTCGTGTTTCGCTACAGGATTTGCTTGTTACTCTTGGTGGTTGTCACCACCTAGATGGCTTGGAGCAGCGAGGATCGTCAAGCGAAGGTTGGTGATTGTGTTCGGCTCCGATCATGGTGATTGTGAGGGGTTCTTGACCTTTCCCTGGCGGAGAGGCAAAAGGTACTCTAGTAAATTGCTCGTGGCTTATGTGATCCTCATCTTATGTTGGTTGTGCGGCACCCTATTGAGGGTTTGGCATGTGAACCTCTAAGTGAGTGAATCGCCACAATGAGGACTAGCTTGCCGGCAAGCAAGTGAACCTCGGTAAAAAACATTATGTCAACATTTGATTCTGAGATGATTGGTCTTCATTGATATTCATTCTTGTGATTGATTGGTTCATTCCTCGACTCGGTGGTATAACCATCTTGCTCTCTCTCTCTCTCTCTTTACATTACCGTAAACTAGTTGTCAAGTTCTTTAGTGTAGCTAGTTGTGAGAGCTTGTTAGTTTGGTTAGTGTGGCTCTTTAGTTAGCCTTTGAGAGCACATTAACTTAGTATAGTGACATAGCCATTGTGTGGATAGAGTCTATCTAAACTAGAATTGTGTTAGGTTGCTTGCATTTTTAGTAGGCTAGCGCAACACTCGCTTCGCCTTATATTTGTCTAACAGGTTTGCTAAATGTTGTTGTAGAATTTTTAATAGGCTATTCACCTCCTCTAGCCATTAGGACCTTTTAGTAGGGCACCTGATGATGATATGACACCCATACATATGACCATGTTTGGCACATGTTATGGAGGAGTAGGAGTCCAGCAAGGGTGTCCAAGTCAAGAAGGAGGCCTGAGGCTAATTCGGTTCGAGTCCCTAAGGTGGAGGCCCAAAGCAACTCAAGTTCAAGTCTACCTCGGCCTCTAGGACCAGTCTGTCTTAAACTGATCACCCAAGACGCATCCAGACTCCATTTTTAACGATCCATGTATGGTTGGAAAGATAATTTGATAAGGAAGCTAATCCAAGTGGTCTCACATCAAAACCCCTTCAGAATCAATAGGAATCATCGAAACAAATCAACGTCTAGAATCTACCAGGGTGTTGCGACACCGTCTTTTGGTCCGTTGGAGGCGAGGTCAACCGGATCCGTGTCTTGGTTGATAACCAGAGGAGTTATGGTGCTAAGATTGTAGGGTTCGATCTGAAGCCGGATCGGTGTGTCATTCTCCGCCACAACGATAGTTATCTCTACCTGACGAAAGATCGGGATCCCCGTTTCCATTAAGTAGTAATCAGAGCTAAGGTATACCGTCAGGTTCATATTTATCCCCTAGTTTTGAGTGTTTCACATTTGTCCCATAGTCCAGTGCCATACTTGTTTTTTCCTATCCTAGAACCTTCCGCGTCATAGCCTTTGCATATTTTAGTTTTAGAGTCCATCGTGTTGAGTTTGTGTCCTAGTTGAGGTCTTGTTGCTGGTTAGGTCATGTTAGAGTCTAGTTCGTGTGTTTTCCCCCATCGTTTCCATCAAATCTTTGCTTCGGTGACAAATTTTGCGCACAGTATTCCTGTTTTGTCCTCTAATTTGGAGTCAATTCTTAAAACTTGTCTAGTTTTCGTATACGAACTCAGATTTCGACGTTCCATATATCAAAATCGATCAGAAATTTTTTTTCAATCCGTCCATCCTCCACTATGCTGGGGTCGGAGAATTTTAATTTGGTAAAAAACTGGTCACAAGATTCTCTTTTCGTGGTCATAAGCTTTTTGTCATTTTTGAGCACATCTTCTAAAATTTCCACAGGCCACGTCTTTCACTTGTTTACGCTCATATTTTCTGTGGTTACTTCTTTTGTGCTCCTAAGTGAAGAAAAAATATCAAAAAAAGAAAAAGAAAAGGTTGAAATTTTTCAAAAAAACAACGGCAGTCCAAAAAATAGAAAAAAGAGAGGCAAAAGAGGAACAATATCTAGAGGAGCACATAGAGAAGGCCAAAGTGAGTTGTGTTAGCGTGTGCTATCTGGTTTCTTGTTTGTGTTGCTGTTGCCATCCACCATACTTGTTTTTCACACCTCTGTTACCTTGCTATCCACCATACTTGTTTGTTACACACTTGGTACTTGGAACATTTTAGACCAGCAACGAGAACAAGTACTTTGGACTATAATTCAGCATTACTTTTTGTTACTAACTTGTGTGCCAGATATACATATTATTCTTTATGTGCCTTCCAAGCTCCACAAACTCTTCAGATCAGTACAGAAAAAGGGCCTTGCAATCTCGGTACACTGCCTCATAGGTATCATGAACCAGCCGCCGGTTGTACCGCCCACTGCTTGCGTTGGTAAGAACTTTGTAAGAGCTTGGTAAGACGCTTCCACTTGCTATGAAAAGTGACACCACTACAACCACATAGTCATTTGATAGGGATAATACTTTTGTGTTGTCTTTTGCTATTTTCTAACAATGATAGGTTGTTCGTATCCACTGACTTATGATGGTATAGGTGCTGATAAGTACATGGAGTGGGAAATTGCCATAGATAAGATATTTGCTACTCGCTTTATGTGTCCAAGGAGAAAGGTAAAAAATGCAGCTAGTGTTTTGCGACATTCTGCTTTATCTTGGTGGAAGTCTTTAGATCCTTCTGATAAACCACAAACTTAGAATGATATGAAACTCCTTATGCGAGAAACCTTTGTTAATCCACCTCCTGTTTTGACTTCATATGCTGAGGTGCACCATTTAGAGGAAGAGTCTGTTGTTATTCCTCTTGCTATGACTAACATAATGTCCATAAGCAAGAGGATGACATGGAAGAAAATGAGGAGCTCACAACCTCATATGCAAATTCAGAACCATCACTTCACAATGCACCTATTACTCCTGCTGAGAACACAGGTAATGCTCATGGTGCTACACTCACGGAAGGTGAGAAATGTTTTAATGTACTAAATTTTTCTACAAACCATGCTATTATAGAGCAATTGTTAGTGAAACCCTCTCTTGATTTATCTCTGTCCCATGATAATCTGCTTGAAGTTCCTTGTGACAAAGATGAATTGGTTGATGATGCTTCAGTTTTACATGTTTTGAATCCAGTCACTTGTTCTGAAAATAAACATATTATTCATATTGCTAATAAAACTGATGAGTTCAAACTGTTATCTTCTTTACATACTTGCACGCAAGACAGCAGCCCGCCATGGCCTGGCAAAGAGGCGGCATTCGGCCATGACCTAGCACGACAAGCACATAGGGACGACTTCTGATCCAGTGATACAACAACATAGCAGCAGATCCAAAAGAGCATGGCCACGACAAAACATAGGGACAGACGGACGGTGGCGGGCAAGGGAAACCTAGCGGCGAGGTGTCGCCGGCGACAACACAGCAAGCCCATGGCAAAACGATAGATCGGAGTATGTACCAGGTCACGATGTCCGTGGCGGCGTCGTTCGTCGACCTGGACGGCGAGCGATGGAGGAGCGGCTTCCTTCCTGTACGACCGCCACGAACTATGGAGGAGCGCGCGAAGGATAGACCGGCGGCAAAAGAAGGTGCGCCAGGATGGATTCCACGCGGGAAGGCGAATCCGCGTGACCGACGAGACGCGCAAAGTTACGCGCGTGGGGAGGAGATTTCCCAAGTGCCTAAATATTAGAAGGATGAATTAGAAAATGTTGGAGAGATTTTTTCTCATTTTCCTAAAAACCAAGTATTAGTAAGGCAAATAGGGAACTCTCCCTAAACCTCTCCCTAATCCTTGATTTTTAGGAAAATGTGAAAAAACCCTCTCCAACAACTCCTAATACAATCTCCTAATATTTTAGGAGTTGGGAAAAAACTCCCTCTTCCGCATAACTTTACGCACGGCAGACTCACGCGTATCCTCCACGGCGCAAAGGTCGCGACGTTTTCTTCCTTTCCGCGCCCTTCCTTTGCCGCGGTTCTGTCGTCGTGCCATTGTTCTTCATCGAGGGCAGAGGATCTTCGCCGCCACTGACCAAGCAAGAGGTAAAAACTCCATCGATCTACTGCTCCGTTCTGGTATTTTGCCGTTCGTTGGTCTTATCCACGCCGCCGCCGCCGTGGATGAGCTGATCGAGAAGGCGGACGGATTCGCGGGCATGTTCCCGGAGCACAAGTACGAGATCGTTCGGCGGCTGCAGGAACGGAAGCACATCTGCGGGCGCCCGCGCTGAAGAAGGCGGACATCGGGATCGGGGTGGCGGACGCAAGACGGACGCGGCGCGGGGCGCGTCGGACATCGTGCTCACGGAGCCCGGCCTGAGCGTCATCATCAGCGCCATGCTGACGAGCCGCGCCATCTTCTAGCGGATGAAGAACTACACCATCTACGCGCCATCTTCCTCTGCTGCTAGCTTGTCTTGGTGGCCGGCAGCCAGCAGCTTTTTTTTTTGCATTGGACTACTTGCCTGCTGCATGGTACTGTGCTACTGCTTGCCTGCATGCTAGTGTGCTCTGCTGATGGCCGCTTCATGGTACTGTCCTCTGCTGATGGTTGCTGATGGTACTGAACTGCTACTGGCCGGCAAATACTGCTGCTCCGCTGATGGCTAGTTGCCTGACTGGTGGCCGGCGGCCTGTGGCTCAAGGTCGGGAGGTATGGTCGGCCTGCTGGGAGGTGCCGCCAGTCTGTGGCTGGGAGGTGGTGGCCACGGCCGGTTGGAACTGCACGGCGCTAGGGCACGAAGGAGGAGCGGCGGCGGCCTCGAAGACTCGCACGGAAAAAATTACCGAAAAAGAAAAAACTCAAGTGGACCAAATTTTAATTTTTTTAGAGTGGAATATTGGGTACTATTGGAGATGAGCTTCTTTTTTTTCTCTTAATATGTTTTTAGGAGTTGGAAAACATAGTGTTTTTAGGTGGAAAGTTTAGAAAACTCTTGGAGATGCTCTAATAAAATTTATGTATCAGAATACCCAACAAAGATGCCAAGGTGGAAATGGCTCACCAGTCGTACTCCCCTAAACATATTGATGCATTTGTTCTCACCAAGAATAGTCAACATTGTCGCCTTACTGTGTTGTTGCATATTTTAGCACGTTTTTAGGGAGGCACATATTTAGTTACCCGAATACTCGTTGTTCCTAATCTCCAGGCCACATCTAAGGGCTCAATACTTTAATTAGTTGTCCTGCCAGCTGGTGGTTGCTCCACCGATGGCACGGCAAAGCCGCGCCAGGTTTCTAGTTGACTTGGATTTTTCCATTCGAGGGGATCTGCCAAGCAAGTTGTCTGCCTCCGCCGTTCTGCATATTGCTGCATATTGAGCAAAAAATATGATTTGATATGATTAATATATCTTAGAAAAATCATATCTTTTTTTTGTAGAATTAAATGAAGATAATTTTTATATGAAAATTGTAGATCTCAACGAAATCTACAACTTTCTATTTTTGAGTTTTTTTCATTTGAAATCGTTAAGATGCTCAAAAAATTAATGACATATTTAGACTTAAGTGTATTTTTTACTTTTTACACGTGCAGTTTAACGACGTTAGAGTCCAAATTGACGGCAGTGGTATGGAGGGCACAAAAAAGTTAGAACAGTGACGCTAAAGACCGCTGAACTTTTTCGGAGACGAGAATTACAATCTTTTTTAACGCCACACATGGAACTCCCCCGTCTTCTTTCCTCCCCACACCGCCCCTTTCTCTGTCTTCTTCCACCTCCCCACGGGCTCGCAGGCTGCGGGTGCGAGCTGCGAGCGTGCCAGCGTTGGGGCGCCGTCGGCCACAGGGAGTCGGGGACACCGGCATCGGATTCGAGAGCACCGGGCACAAGGACGCTGGCCTCGGGTTCAAGTGCGCCAACCGTGGGGACGCCAGCCTCGGGGGCAAGCGCGCCGGTAGTGGGAACGCAGTCCAGAGGCCTCTCCCGCCCGACGTTACTGCCCTGCTTCAGCGCCTCCACGCAGATCCACGCTAGCCTCGTCTACGCCTCGTTAGCACTGTCGTCGTCTTCACGCCTCACGTCGCCCAGATCATATTGACCGCCGTCGATTTTGTGCTCGACTTTATATATATATATATATATATATATATATATATATATATATATATATATATATATATATATATATATATATGTGTGTGTGTGTGTGTGTGTGTGTGTGTGTGTGTGGTTGGTGGCCTTTATTTTGGACTCGATCTCGAATCTGGATTTGGTTTGGTTGTTGGTGGGTACCAAGTCGTGTCATGTGCGTGCTGGATTTGATTTTGGGAAGAAGGAGATCTGGGTGCTTACTATGTTTTTTGATCCTCTCTTGATATGTCCTGTTATTTCCTGCCTTCCAAATTATTGTTGGCTCGCTCGTGTCGGTTTCGCCCGAGAGTTTGTCATGGAACTGTTTTTTTTATGAGTCTCTCTACTGCATAGACCATGTGTTTTATATAGTTTCAACCCATGAATTTTTTTTCATCATAGAATTAAGATCAACAATCTCCATCTTTCTTCCACCTCTAGCTTCCCCAGATCACAATTTTTTTCTATAGAAGGATAAATCATAGATCCGCCGTCGCCGTCAGGCGCCGGAGCGAGCTCGCCGGTCGCCGCCGTTGTCGGCGGTGGTCACCGGTGAGAAAGAGAGAGAGAGAGAGAGAGAGAGAGAGAGAGAGAGCGTGCGCTTGTGTTGTATAGTATTTCTGTTTTTTTATTCGATTTATAGCTCCTTTTCATTTGTGTTGAATCTTTGGCTGAGAGGGCAGACGAAAAATAACTGACGAAAAAGTAGGTTGAAATTTTGCCTCTTTAGCATTAGTATTAGGTAGAGATAGAGAAGAGTTCATTGAAAAGCATCCAGCATCATACGTTATATGTACCCTTATATCTTGATTTTTGCAAATACTAGTATAAGATGATACCTACAGACAAGCTATTTTTAAAAGCAGTTCATTATACTGGTGTTTAACTGATTACCACAACGGCAGCGCTAAGGCCCACAAGAGCGTTCAGGAGTACTATTTTAGCTTATTCTATAGGCTTCTCTAAGCAGAAATCAAGCGACGGGGCCGCGCGGCATGCTCGTACGTGAAGCAGCTCGCCGAGCTGTAGCAAACGTGTCTCCAATGACGGACGTGCCACTGATACCCCTCAATGAGCCTGATTGGTGATAGCCAAATTTTAATTACCAAAACTCAGGTAAACCAAAATTTTAACACTCATTTGGTTTGCTACAAAATTTGTCAACATCTCACAATTAGCATACCAAATCAATGACAATAATTTTTATCCTAGTTTTAACAACTTTTTCTTACCCAATCTCTGGCATAACTTTTGATAGTCAACCAAACAGACCCAATGTGTCTGCAAGCGTTGGATGGGAGACAATCATTGAGAAGAATAATCCATGTTATCTATACTAGCAAATATGTCTGTGCGTTGCAACGGGAAAGAAAAACCTATTAAACGTTAAAAGAAAAATGAGAATGTTACATTTCTACTTATTTTTTTTTGTACACTTCCCATTAGAATAATAAGGTATAGTTTATTTTATAATAATCATGACATTTACGGAGTACGCTATAAGTTAATATTGGCAATAATATGATAATGTCATGTTAAGTCTGTTTCAAATTAAAACTATAATCTCGATAGATATTTTTTCTTTCGTTCTAAGGCATAAAAATATTTAGTCGTAAATATATCATAACTTTAATTTTCATACTATCATTATGTTGGTAGACTTACATTTCTAGGTACGTGATTTTTAGTGAAGAGCTATAAAAGTATGTAATTCTATTATCTGATCAAAGTCGGTAATGGGTTTTGTGTCGAGGATTGGTCCGTCTGGTCATGACTATAATAGAGATTGTGGCAGAACCGTCTGAAATAACACACCTTCGGAGACGCTCGTCTTCCACCAGATACTAAGCACCCCGAAAGCAAGCTACCTCGGATGGATTCTGTCGAGTACATCCTAAGGGAGAACTCGAATAATCCACGTTTTCCCTTCAGGATCAATAATGAGAATGAGTTTACATTACTTAGTCCATTTCATACAACCAGAGTTCTTAGAAATACATTATTACAGTACCAAGTTCAGAGCGCGGAATTTAAACAGCGAAATTACAATAAACATCTAACGGTAGAATACAAGGATCCGTCTGTACCCACCAGAAGAATCCTCCACAATGACCTAAATAGAGTTATAGCCCTTGAACGTGCGGGGTAAACCCACAATGAAATCCATGGAAATCTCCTCCTATTTCTAAACAGGGATAGGCAAGGGCCGCAAAAATCCCAGGGTACGCATATGGTCTACCTTAATTCTACCACAAGTATCGCACTCCGCGACATACTTGGTGATATCCTGCTTTATATTTGACCACTAATACAAGTGGCGCAAATTATGGTACATTTTGTTACTTACTAGATGGATGGACAACTTGAAATGATGAGCTTCATCCAAAATCTTTCTTCTAAGCGCCTCACTTGACGGAACCACCAATCTATTTTGGAACATCACCACACCTTGGTCATCAATACTAAAATGAGGACCACGCCCTTCGGCAATTAACTTCTTGATATGCGGGATTTCTGAAACATCTTGCCTTTGCTCTATAATAATTTGCTTGAGTAAATTCGAGACTAGAGCAATATGGGCTAGCACCTCAGCATGGTTGAGAGACAAGGGTGCTTCTTCAACTTGATACGACTTCTGGCTCAAAGCATCAGCTACCACATTAGCTTCCAGGATGATAATGAACTTCTAAATTGTAATCCTTCATTAGCTCCAACCATCTCCGTTGCCTCATGTTCAACTCAGACTGAGTGAAAATATATTTGAGGCTCTTGTGATCCATAAAAAAGTGTACTTTATTTCTCAATAAATAATGCCTCCAAATTTTTAGAGCGTGCACCACAGCAGTCAGCTCTAAATCATGGGTGGGATAATTCACCTCATGCTTTTTCAGCTGGCATGAAGCATAAGCTATCACACGCCCATCCTACATAAGCACGCATCCCAATCCAATCCTTGAGGCATCATAATGCACATCAAAAGGCCTGTCAATATCTGGTTGGGCAAGAATAGGAGTAGAGGTAAGAAATTTCTTTAGGGCTTAGAAAACTTCTTCACAAGCCGGACTCCATACAAACTTGACATCTTTCTAGAGCAGCTTGGTTATCGGTTGAGCTATTTTGTTAAGTCAAAAATGAAATGCCAATAATAACCAGCAAGACTAAGGAACTGATGAATCTGATGCACTGACTTGGGAGATTTCCAATTTAACACATCTTGCACCTTGCTTGGGTCTACAGAGATACTTTTAGGTGTCAGAACATGTTCCAAAAACTACACTTGATCTAATCAAAACTCACACTTGCTGAATTTGGCATATAGCTTGTGTTCCCTTAATCAAGTTAGTACTATCCGAAGATGTTGTGCATGCTCTTCTTTGTTCTTGGAGTATATCAAGATATCATCAATGAACACCACCACAAACTTATCCAACTCTGGCATGAAAACTGAATTCATGAGGTACATGAAGAATGCAGAAGCATTGGTGAGACCAAAAGACATGACTAGGTATTCATACAACCCATACCTAGTAGAGAAAGCTGTCTTTGGTATATCTTATGGCCGGATCTTAATTTGATGATAACCCGAACGAAGATCAATCTTTGAAAACACTTTGACACTAGCCAACTGATCGAACAAAGTATCAATACAAGGTAAAGGATACTTGTTCTTAATGGTTACCGCATTGAGCGAGCGGTAATCCACACACATCCATAGAGTATCGTTCTTCTTCTTCACAAAAATAGCTGGACAACCCTATGGTGAAGAACTAGGATGGATAAATCCCTTCTCCAATAATTCCTCTAACTGCTGCTTCATTTCAGCTAGTTCTTTAGGAGCCATGCGGTAGGGACGTCAAGAAATATGAGTAGTGCTAGGTTCTAACTTAATGGAAAACTCCACATTTCTATCCGGTGGTAATCCAGGTAGATCTTTAGGAAAGACATCCAAAAACTCACAAACCACGGAAATAGAGGCAAGATCAGGAGAAATCTAGGTAGATCTTTAACAAAATAAGCAGCAACTGGTAAGGCTAAATCTGAGGGCATAAGAAGAGACATCCTATCCTCAGAAGAAGGAAGCCGTAACTCAATAACTCTCTGCTTAAGGTCCAATACTACCCCATAAACACGCAACCAGTTCATGCCCATAATTGCATCTATGCCTTGCACAGGCAACATCGTGAACTGAAGGCAGTAAGTGTGAGTGGCTAGCACTAATCCAACTGTGTCCATCTAAGTATTAATGCACAACAGCGCACCTAGAGTAATGATTCTGTAGGCAATAGGTATAACCATAAGAGATATATTGTGCTTCTATGCAAACCCCATGCTCATGAATGAATGTGATGCACCAGAATCAAACAACACATATGCTGGATGGGAATCAATGGTAAATATACCAACCATCATTGGTTCATTTTGCAAGATTTCCTCAGCCTCAGTGAAGTTAACTTGCCTAGAGCGGCTTATAGGCACCTTCTTCTTGATGATCGTTCGCTTGATCAAATGAAAGTTGGCTGAGGACTGAGCAGACTGTGCAGGCTAGTTTTGTGGACACTTCTGAGCATAGTGGTCTTCCTTGCCACACTTGAAATAAGCACCAGGCTTGTTCCCCTGCTCCTGATGCGGTGGGACCTACTACCCCTAGGGCTATTGTTGTTGCACCTGTTGAGTGAGTGCATGGTACTAAGTGGGAGGTGCCTGGTGGGTCTGTTGAGGCTAATGGGATGACTGCCCACCCAAAGACTGGTAGGTGAAAGCTCTAGTTTGGTTTTGGTGAATTGATAAAACCCCAAGTGCTAACCTAGTTTATCAAAGTGATCGTGAGATAGGTAGCACATTTCAAGTGGTGAATCAAATAAAGATCATGACATGATGATGGTGATGCCATGGTGATGATCAAGCGCTTAGACTTTGAATAGGAGAAAAATAAAAACAAAAGGCTCAAGGCAAAGGTATAAGTAGTAGGAACCATTTTGTTTCGGTGATCAAGACACTTAGCGAGTGTGATCACATTTAGGTTTGATAGCCATACTATTAAGAGGGGTGAAACTCGTATCCAAATACGGTTATCAAAGTGCCACTAGATGCTCTAACTCATTGCATATTCATTTAGCATCTAGTGGAGTGCTAACACCCTTGAAAATGTTTGTGAAAAATATGCTAACACACATGCACAAATGTGATACACATTGTTTTTAGCACTTGGGAGCAAGGGTTCGAAACTTCACCGGTGGAGTGTCCGACGATGCCACCAGCGCCCTATACAGAAAAGACATGGTTTCATAGAGTGCACCGGACACTGGACTCGGCAACACCAGTGCATTCGGTTTGTGGCAGCAGATGGCATGCAGGTGTAGAGCTGACCGGACACTACATGGTAAAAGTGACCGGATGCGCAGGGCCTATGTCCGGTCAATGATGATATATGCTGACGTAACACACTGAGTTGATCCAGAGGGGATTGGACGTAGAGGCAAGTCCGGTCACCAGGGATCGGACGCGTCCGGGCGCAAAATAGAGGCTCGGGGAGCTCTCTAGAAACGACCGAAGCTAGGCGTTGCAGCGTCCGGTCATGTCACTGTGTTACGTCTGGTGCTAATGACGTGGCGCTCGGGGGTTTGGTCTGTGTGTTGATTGGACATTGGGTGAGTCTGGTCCGGGGTGACCGAACGCATCCGATTGTGATTGGAACCTTACTAGAAGTGACCGGATGCTGGGGTCCTGTGTCCGGTCCTACACTATAGAGCGTTCGGTCATAACTTAAATGTATTGATGACCGTTGAGATCAGGCAATCAGCATTTGAAGCAAGGGACATGTGGTGAAAATCTATGGACTAGACGCTAGGGTCCTGTGTCTGGTCAAACCGACCGGTGCATCCGGTCACCTCGATTTTTAGTGGACTGTGGAGCCAACAGCTCTATTTCATGGGGGGCTTCTATTTAAGCCCCATGGCTAGCTCTAGCTCACTCTCTTGGCCATTTGCATTGACATAGCAACCTTGTGAGCTTAGCTAAAGCCCTCCCACTCATCTCCATCATTGATTCATCATCTTTGTGAGATTGGGAGTGAATCCAAGTGCATTGCTTGAGTGTTTGCATCTAGAGGCACTTGGTGTTCGTGTTTCGCTACAGGATTTGCTTGTTACTCTTGGTGGTTGTCACCACCTAGATGGCTTGGAGCAGCGAGGATCGTCAAGCGAAGGTTGGTGATTGTGTTCGGCTCCGATCATGGTGATTGTGAGGGGTTCTTGACCTTTCCCTGGCGGAGAGGCAAAAGGTACTCTAGTAAATTGCTCGTGGCTTATGTGATCCTCATCTTATGTTGGTTGTGCGGCACCCTATTGAGGGTTTGGCATGTGAACCTCTAAGTGAGTGAATCGCCACAATGAGGACTAGCTTGCCGGCAAGCAAGTGAACCTCGGTAAAAAACATTATGTCAACATTTGATTCTGAGATGATTGGTCTTCATTGATATTCATTCTTGTGATTGATTGGTTCATTCCTCGACTCGGTGGTATAACCATCTTGCTCTCTCTCTCTCTCTCTTTACATTACCGTAAACTAGTTGTCAAGTTCTTTAGTGTAGCTAGTTGTGAGAGCTTGTTAGTTTGGTTAGTGTGGCTCTTTAGTTAGCCTTTGAGAGCACATTAACTTAGTATAGTGACATAGCCATTGTGTGGATAGAGTCTATCTAAACTAGAATTGTGTTAGGTTGCTTGCATTTTTAGTAGGCTAGCGCAACACTCGCTTCGCCTTATATTTGTCTAACAGGTTTGCTAAATGTTGTTGTAGAATTTTTAATAGGCTATTCACCTCCTCTAGCCATTAGGACCTTTTAGTAGGGCACCTGATGATGATATGACACCCATACATATGACCATGTTTGGCACATGTTATGGAGGAGTAGGAGTCCAGCAAGGGTGTCCAAGTCAAGAAGGAGGCCTGAGGCTAATTCGGTTCGAGTCCCTAAGGTGGAGGCCCAAAGCAACTCAAGTTCAAGTCTACCTCGGCCTCTAGGACCAGTCTGTCTTAAACTGATCACCCAAGACGCATCCAGACTCCATTTTTAACGATCCATGTATGGTTGGAAAGATAATTTGATAAGGAAGCTAATCCAAGTGGTCTCACATCAAAACCCCTTCAGAATCAATAGGAATCATCGAAACAAATCAACGTCTAGAATCTACCAGGGTGTTGCGACACCGTCTTTTGGTCCGTTGGAGGCGAGGTCAACCGGATCCGTGTCTTGGTTGATAACCAGAGGAGTTATGGTGCTAAGATTGTAGGGTTCGATCTGAAGCCGGATCGGTGTGTCATTCTCCGCCACAACGATAGTTATCTCTACCTGACGAAAGATCGGGATCCCCGTTTCCATTAAGTAGTAATCAGAGCTAAGGTATACCGTCAGGTTCATATTTATCCCCTAGTTTTGAGTGTTTCACATTTGTCCCATAGTCCAGTGCCATACTTGTTTTTTCCTATCCTAGAACCTTCCGCGTCATAGCCTTTGCATATTTTAGTTTTAGAGTCCATCGTGTTGAGTTTGTGTCCTAGTTGAGGTCTTGTTGCTGGTTAGGTCATGTTAGAGTCTAGTTCGTGTGTTTTCCCCCATCGTTTCCATCAAATCTTTGCTTCGGTGACAAATTTTGCGCACAGTATTCCTGTTTTGTCCTCTAATTTGGAGTCAATTCTTAAAACTTGTCTAGTTTTCGTATACGAACTCAGATTTCGACGTTCCATATATCAAAATCGATCAGAAATTTTTTTTCAATCCGTCCATCCTCCACTATGCTGGGGTCGGAGAATTTTAATTTGGTAAAAAACTGGTCACAAGATTCTCTTTTCGTGGTCATAAGCTTTTTGTCATTTTTGAGCACATCTTCTAAAATTTCCACAGGCCACGTCTTTCACTTGTTTACGCTCATATTTTCTGTGGTTACTTCTTTTGTGCTCCTAAGTGAAGAAAAAATATCAAAAAAAGAAAAAGAAAAGGTTGAAATTTTTCAAAAAAACAACGGCAGTCCAAAAAATAGAAAAAAGAGAGGCAAAAGAGGAACAATATCTAGAGGAGCACATAGAGAAGGCCAAAGTGAGTTGTGTTAGCGTGTGCTATCTGGTTTCTTGTTTGTGTTGCTGTTGCCATCCACCATACTTGTTTTTCACACCTCTGTTACCTTGCTATCCACCATACTTGTTTGTTACACACTTGGTACTTGGAACATTTTAGACCAGCAACGAGAACAAGTACTTTGGACTATAATTCAGCATTACTTTTTGTTACTAACTTGTGTGCCAGATATACATATTATTCTTTATGTGCCTTCCAAGCTCCACAAACTCTTCAGATCAGTACAGAAAAAGGGCCTTGCAATCTCGGTACACTGCCTCATAGGTATCATGAACCAGCCGCCGGTTGTACCGCCCACTGCTTGCGTTGGTAAGAACTTTGTAAGAGCTTGGTAAGACGCTTCCACTTGCTATGAAAAGTGACACCACTACAACCACATAGTCATTTGATAGGGATAATACTTTTGTGTTGTCTTTTGCTATTTTCTAACAATGATAGGTTGTTCGTATCCACTGACTTATGATGGTATAGGTGCTGATAAGTACATGGAGTGGGAAATTGCCATAGATAAGATATTTGCTACTCGCTTTATGTGTCCAAGGAGAAAGGTAAAAAATGCAGCTAGTGTTTTGCGACATTCTGCTTTATCTTGGTGGAAGTCTTTAGATCCTTCTGATAAACCACAAACTTAGAATGATATGAAACTCCTTATGCGAGAAACCTTTGTTAATCCACCTCCTGTTTTGACTTCATATGCTGAGGTGCACCATTTAGAGGAAGAGTCTGTTGTTATTCCTCTTGCTATGACTAACATAATGTCCATAAGCAAGAGGATGACATGGAAGAAAATGAGGAGCTCACAACCTCATATGCAAATTCAGAACCATCACTTCACAATGCACCTATTACTCCTGCTGAGAACACAGGTAATGCTCATGGTGCTACACTCACGGAAGGTGAGAAATGTTTTAATGTACTAAATTTTTCTACAAACCATGCTATTATAGAGCAATTGTTAGTGAAACCCTCTCTTGATTTATCTCTGTCCCATGATAATCTGCTTGAAGTTCCTTGTGACAAAGATGAATTGGTTGATGATGCTTCAGTTTTACATGTTTTGAATCCAGTCACTTGTTCTGAAAATAAACATATTATTCATATTGCTAATAAAACTGATGAGTTCAAACTGTTATCTTCTTTACATACTTTAGGTTACATTGAATTTGATGTTTTGTGTAACCTAGATTGTTTAGAGGAGAGCCTTTTTAAATATGCTAATTTGCCTTGGTTTTCTAAACACACATATCATGTTATTGGCAAATATAACAACAAGGGACAATATATGATACATCGAGTATACATTCGTAGTAATATGAATTTTCCTTTTGTTGTACAAGGTTATGATCGTTTAGAGGGCAGCCATAATAATACAAATATTTTCTTATGTTCCTCAAAAAAACAAGCTCACTTCCAAGAAGAGGAGCATTGTTGGTGGCTACCTATGTCTGCTAGACCATCTATTCCTGCATTGTCTTTGGTTAGTTCTAATCTTTTGCAGGATAGTGTTGACATACATCGTGTGCATTTGGATCATGAAGTTTACATGCTTGCTGAAATTTCTTAGAAACATGGTCACGTTCCTTCTCACACTTATTTCAGTTTTCTTTGTCTTCGCAACCCCGTTCTCCTTTATGTTGTGCAGGATTAATTTCAAGCACAATCGACGCCGAGGACGGCTTTTCGTCAAGAAGGAGAGGATGATGATGACATGACACCCATGCATATGACCATGTTTGGCACATGGTATGGAGGGGTAGGAGGCTAGCAAGGGTGTCCAAGTCAAGAAGGAGGCCTGAGGCTAATTCGGTTCGAGTCTCTGAGGTGGAGATCCAAAGCAACTCAAGTTCGATTCTGCCTCGGCCTCTAGGACCAGTTTGCCTTAAACTAGTCACCCAGGACGCATCCAAACTCCATTTTCAATGATCCACATATGGTTGGAAAGCTAATTTGATAAGGAAGCTAATCCAAGTGGTCTCACATAAAAAGCCCTTCATAATCAATGGTAATCGTCAAAACAAGTTAGCGTCTAGAATCTACCAGGGTGCTGTGACATCGTCTTTTGGTCTGTTGGACCGTGTATCGTGTTTGGGCCCATTAGGGGGCACGTTTAGGGTAGGTGAAGACCCTAAGACCTTTATAATCATATGCCCCCGCCGCTATTAGGTTTTGGGGCTTTGCTTAGATTAATCTATCAAGAACAGTTTCGCCATTCATCGGTTTGTGAGACCCCAACTTCATGAGATTAATCATTCATCTGCAATTTGATTACTTTCTTTCTTATTCTTGCTTGTGTTCTTCATTGTGCAGGCAGGGATTAGCCTTCTTGGCAAGGTCAACCGGATCCGTGTCTTCATTGATAACCAGAGGAGTTGTGGTGCTAAGATTGCAGGGTTCGATCTTTCGATCTGAAGCTGGATCGGTATATCATTCTCTACCACAACGATAGTTATCTCTACCTGACAGAAGATCGGGATCCCCATTTCCATTAGCACCCACCTAACAACCTACACCTTCTGAGCCTGGGGTGACTAGAAGACCCAGTAATCACCCACTTGTGCTTTCACTCAGCCTGGAAGTCACGCTAAAGTCCCTCCATGGCAATAGCAGCATTTATCATAGCATCAAAAGTTTGGTAGTTCCCTGTGTATAGTTCCTTCTACAGACTACAAGAGAGACCATGATAGAAATGATCCATCTTCTTCTCATTAGTATCAATGTGTGTCCCAGCATTTTGTGACAGATGGTTGAACTTGTTTACATAGTCCATCATAGACATGCTCCCCTGCCTTAGGTCTAGGAACTCCATTAACTTCCTATTCAGAACACCAGTAGGAATGTAGTACTCTCTAAAAGTGGCGGTAAACTCCTGCCAAGTCACACGGTGATCCACCGACTGTATGGCATTAAACGTGTCCCACCATGCACTAGCAGAACCTAACAGTTGTTGTGCTGCAAAGCGCACCTTCTGTTCTTCAGTTATAGTGAGCAGCTAAAACTTCTGCTCCAGCATACAAAGCCAATGCTCTGCATCTAGAGGCTCAGTAGTTGGCGTGAACGTGGGTGGGTGTGTCTTCAAGAAATCCTAGTAAGAACAGGGTCCCTCGGGAACACGGGCACCACCTCTGTTCCCGTCATTGCCTCCGTGGCCCCCACGGGTGAAGCCACCAATCGTCTGGGCCAGCATCTCCAAGGCATGGGCTGACTCATGCCGAGCAACCAGCATCTCCGCCATCATCTCCGCATGGGTCATTAGAGGTGGTGGTGGAGGAGGAGGAGGAGCCAGAAGTGGGGCCTCATGGCTCTCCCCATTGTTGTTACCAATGCCCTCACCACGACCGTTATCACTTGGGTCCACCCTAGCGCTAGTACTCCCGTGACTTGACCTCAGGTTCATCTGTAAATAGATATGAACCAACCATTAGGGATAACCCTCTAGATTAGGAATAAGATATTAGAGAAATGATAAGACGTTTATTAAAGTATTCTTTTAGGTTATCCTATCAATTCACTAATCCAATTATAAGTGTAGGGGGAGTTTAGTTTAAGCAAGATTCTCTTTTCATGATGCATGCATCGGCCTACACGTTCACTCAAGCCGAAATATAGCGCCATTTGCAAAATTTTCAGCACATCGCACACTCACTTTCTGCTTGCTAAATGATTCTTACGCAGCGTAAGTTAGTGTACCTACAGAAGATTGATTAGATAAAACCAGTGCCGCTATCCTAGATAGACCATATTACTAGGGCTTATACTTATTTATATAATTTTATCGCATTCTATTTTTCGCAAAACTTTTGTTGATCAAATTTTACATTTTGAAAAGAGTTATAAAACTCGTAAGTCATTATTAGCTTTGATACCTCCTGTGGTAGAACCACCTGAAATAACACACCTTCGGAGGCGCTTGTCTTCCACCAGACACTAAGCACCCCAAAAGCAAACTACCTTGGACGGATTCCGTCGAGCACACCCCAAGGGAGAACTCAAATAATCCACGTTTTTCCTCTAGGGTCCAATAATGAGAACAAGTTTATATTACTTAGTTCATTTCATACAACCAGAGTTCTTAGAAATACATTATTATAATACCAAGTTCAGAGTACAGAATTTAAACAGCGGAATTACAATAAACATCTAATGGTAGAATACAAGGATCTATCTGTGCCCACTAGAAGAATCCTCCATAGAATAGCTACTCTTCAAGCTGCACCTACAACAGGGGTAAATAAACCCTAAGTACCCAAGGTACTCGCAAGACTTACCCGACTAGTGGGAATAATTTTCCGACTTCAAAGGATATGATAAGCTTTATGATTTGTTGGGTTTTCTTTTTGCAAAAAGCAATACTAGTAGTGAATCCTTATATATGTTTCTTATTAGTAGTCATGATTAGTTCATTATCTAACCATTCTAGGTAAGCACCTGCTCTACTTTCAAGCAAGAGTTAAGCAGTCAGATCCATTTCACCACCTTTCATCTTTCAGTTCTTACTATGGTGCTAGATTATAGACAAGTTGTACCGAATTACCCGGCGATTCATGAATCAATGTGCCTAGCTGGGTACCCTAAAACATATGCCCTACTTGTACCCCAGGCATAAGCAGGACCAACCCATCACCCTCCTGTCAAGGGGTCCAGGTCCTCATCCAAACTTGGACTCCAAGCCCTCACACTTGAGTCTCGGACTCAGTGTGGTGCTTAGACCTCCACCATCCCCAACTCCAATCAGTCGGTCTGGAAAGAGCCAAAACTCATGACAAGACAACAACGAGACTTCTCTACTCCCATAAACAAGTATGTGCTCAGGATAATAAGTCTGTGACCTGACTAGAATCCAATGCAATGGCCGGTCCTTAACCGACATGGACAGGGAAAACAGTGTAACCAAGCTATGCCCCGTTGGCCGCGAGACACAACCTCTCACACACACCAATACCCATACTATATCCCTGCCCGGTCTTTATTTTTCCTTTCACCATTTTATCATGAGTGATAATAATAATCACCTATTGTGAGTAACGGCAGGTTACTCACGCTACCGATAAACCTAAGTATAGCAGCTACTCGACCTAAGCTAGTAGGACTCATAGGTAGGTATATCTATTAATGTAGTTTCAATATAAATCATGTAACGTAAATGCACATCATATATATATTTTTAGTGATTATTCAAAATAAGGGATCGGGGCTTGCCTTGGGCAGGCGCGGTGTCAGCTTAGTCAGTCCGTGATGGCTCTAGGACCTCCTCCTACATGAGGATCTCCTCCCTCATACTCTTCAATCACCTCCTCATACTCCTACTCGCCCTCGGTCATGAACTCCACCAACTCATTCTCTACATGCATACAATGATGATGCAACACCCAATATTAAGGCAATAATAGTTCTTAAAATAAGAATACATCTCCTAAGCCACTAAGCTAGCTCCAATGACTAAGATACCGAGCTAATCGTCATTCCTATCCAACCAGCAGGGGTTCACCTACAAGTGCTACTTAGCAACTAAAATATATTCTTACTCTTATTAACGATTTCCTATATACTACAACAAGGAGTACTTAGCTATCTTATTTTTCAACCGATTCTAAGGCTACAAAAATTACAGTAAACACATAATAATACAATGAATCTACTATAAAAATTTTATGGTCAAAGCTATTACCAATTTGCCACAAAAATTCCTACAAATACTAACCTAAATAATACTAAACACTCGCAAATGATTTAATAGCCGCTGGTATCAAGAAATATATATATATATATATATATATATTAAATACACTAACAGATAGAGCACAATTTTAGGAACATAACAAAATTAGTTTCACAAATTTTGGACATCTACATGATTTTATATGATTTACCAAAGTTTAGCTCAGAATTATAAATGAAAAGCTATTTCTATTTCCACAAAAAATCTAAACCGATTTTGGCCCACATGGCGCAACACGCGCGCGCGTGAGCGCGCGGCGGCCCACAGGCGAGGCGCGGCCCACGCGCGGAGGCGATCCACGGCGAGGAGGCCTGTGCGCGCTGGCACATATGCAAAAACACCCCTACACTATGAGCAAAACAACCCACAGTCCATTTACTATTCCTATAGACGACACTTATGCAAGAGAACCCTCAGACCTTTTTCCTCTTTACAACGGTGTGGCCCTCGGCCATCCCCGTGAGCTTCGGCGCGGCGACGATGGCATTGGACAGCCACGCCAGCCAGCAGGGACCTGCGCTGGCTCCACTAACGGGCCGACCTCCGTCTACAACCCTAGCGCATACACTAGCCTAGGTTATAGGAGCGGTGGAGCTTGCGGAAGTGGTGACCACGGCGTACGGCCATGCGCGACAGCGGCAAGGCCATGTCGACCACCCTAAGCCACCACGGGGTGAACTAGCTAGCGCTATAGCATCACTATCTTACCCTGGTTGTGGCTGCGGTGGTGGTTTGGCCGAAGGTTCCCTGAACAGGGCTGGCCACGTGTGGGTGGTGGTGTGCAGCGGCGCTCCGAGACGGCGTGGCCGCGTCAGTGGCTACGACGGCGCAGTAGAGGTGCAAGTGAGGTGTAGGGTGAAGTGGAGGTGGAGGCAGGGTTCGTGGTGAAGATGGATTGACAAGGGGTGGAGCGGTGGGTGGCTGCGCTCGGCCATGGCCGGTCCCGGCCTTAATGGCACGGCGGAGAGGGAACTTCCAAATTAGAGTTTGTCGTGGCTCGATTCAAGGCGGGGTGGGGACGGTTGGCACACGAACATCAATGCGCATACACGGGCAAGCGAAATTGAAGGCAAGTGCCTACGCCCTAGCTCACCGTGGCCGCGACGTGACGGTGGAAACAGAGGTGGTCGGGCGCACAGAGGCGGGCAGGGGAAAAACGAGAAGACGGGAGGCTGTGGGGACGCGGTCAGTAGCTGGTGAGTGCACCTTGGCGCGATGCGGTTGGCGCAACCAGTATGGCCCACGGCCGGCGCTAGCCGACGTCACACGCTCGAGGTTAGCGTGGCCCGCGCGCCGCAGTGCCATAAATAGTATGGCGACGGCGGTCTAGCCCCGCACGCACAGCGCCCAAGCGGACCAGAGGCGCAACGCGGTGCAGCAGCTGGCGAGAGCGAGACGGTGACGCGACAGCAGTGGCAGCGTCACGACGTGCGGTGGGGCAGCGCGTGGAGTAGGTGGTCGCGGCGCTCGGTTGTGCGAGCAGCAGCAACGCACGGCAACGGCAGCAGGCAGTGGGGCAGCGCAACGGGACGAGTCGGCATCCACAGCTCCACGCGGCAGCAGGCCGAGGAGGCCAGTGATGTGGCCAGAGCAGCGGCACGGCAGCGCGACGGGACGTCCGTGCGGCAGGGCGGGAACGGCGTCCAGGACGCTGGGCCCGCGTGGCAACAGCAATGCGCAGCCAGGCCGACCGACCCGTGGTGGACCACCGAGCACGCCAACGTGCTCACACGCAGAACGCCTGACGCAGCGGCGACGACCACTGACGCGCGGTGACCGCACCCACGCCAGGGAAACAAACCGGAAACGTGTTGTGCACGGATTTTAAAGCTTCTACCGCGACCAACCCATTACTCCTAAACATTACTCCTAAACATAAACGGTCTTCACTACACTAAAGATGGTATATGAGGCTACTTAATCAAGCTATAGCACTACATCGCTCTTTAATCCAATTCCTCAGAATAGTTTGCTAAACATAGCAATGTCTAACTGTTAACAAACTTCGAAATTTTTCTAAGTTTTGAGTTGAACTCTATTTCAAATTGCATTTCTAAGCTATTGGAAATCTTAGCTAGTAATATCATTTTTCAACCGTAGGTATTTCATTGCCATCTACAAAGTTTGTACTTCAACTTTATTTAAGTATCACATACATCTTCTATAGTATTTTTGCTTAATAAAAATTGATTTTAAACACTAAGTGATATAACATGACTATTGAATTAACTTTTATTTCGCATTTTCATTGATCATTTTGAGTTACGGAAACTGATCTACACACTCTATTACATGCATTAACACATAAACCTGATGCTCATGGCATATTTTAGTAAATGATTTACAGTGTAACACTAGATCTCTCTCAATTTCCCTATAGTAGTCCACATCAAGAATCACATTGTTATATGCATACGGATTAGAGATAGATCTATTTTGGTTTATATTAGAACTACTTAAAATTTTAGTTCACGGATTGATTAGTTGGATCATCAGCTCATTCAAATTCTAATAAAAATATATTTTATTCCTTATGAAAACTACATTAACATTTTGTGGTCAAAATATTTGTTTAATAAAGAAAAGTTAAGGGTTCAATCCCTATGAAGCCGGCCTGCACTTGACGCTAAGTTGCTTGCCTGCGTATTTCTTTTTTTTCTTTTTCCGTCTAAAAATTGGTTTGTTCGGTTTTTTTTAGTCAGAACAATATTTTTCTCTCACAACAATTCAATCATAACAGTGTGTTTTAGCCAATTTCAGCTAAGTTTCGGAACGGAGCCTTTATATGGACTCTGGCATGCAGCGCCGATGCTCGATTTGGACTCTATCGGATGCCAACTTTGTCCTGGTTTCCTTGTCAACAGCAGACAATCCCATGTACGAAGACTATTGCCTGGTGTATTTGATCCCCCGTACATGTGGCTAGAGCATCCTTAGAAGCACTCGGATAGCATCTTTATAAGCACTTAGATTTGGCATATCTGATATCTTTATGTAAAATATGACCCGAACCAAATTTGATTGCCAAAAGAATTGAACTCCGTCTCATTGTAATCGGACTCCGTATCAATGCTATACGCGAATTGTTTTAACACATGTGAGCATGTCTTATGAGTCTGAGTCACGTACACGACACAATATATTTTGAAATCCGACTCTGTATCGCGTTACACAAGAGCTATTCTAACTTGTACGGAAGAAAACTCTCCATTGTCCGGTAGTTGGAGGGAGACGGACCCAAAAAATTTGGATGGGTAAAAAAAACAAGTGGAGAGAAATTTTGCCTCTTTATTATTACTAGCAAATTTACACGTGCGTTGCAACGGGAGTCTCTTACATTTATAATTATATAAATCAGTTTTATAAAAATATCATTAATTATCAAAAATGGTTTTATTAACCGCACAAAGGGTATAATCCCGAAAAAAACTTATCGCATCATCAGCAGTCATCAGTGTCCGAAGCCGTGGCTCGCCGGCTGTAGGAGGGGACAAGAGAGCGGCTGCGGCGACGAACTCGCGCAGCGCGCGAGCGACTAGGATTGCGAACTCGAGGATGACCCCTCCGCCGTCACCTTCGTCGTCGTCGCCGCCTACGTGTTCCTCATCCTCCTCTTCGGCTGCCTCCACCTGCTGGAGATGGAGCGCTGCTGCCGTTGCAGGGACCAAGACCAGCTCCTAAAGCACGGCGTATGGGGCCTCTCGGCGCTGCGCGCCAACAGGAGGAGCGGCGGTCTTGGTGCTGCGCGCGAACGTATGGCTACGCAGACGGGTGGGCAGGCGACGCGTGCGGCCTCGGCGGGACAACAGAGGGCGACGACTCGGCGTAGACGCCTCAGATAGTTAAGTTTTGACGAACGCGAAGCAGGCGGCAGTCCGGCACAGGTATCTCGCCGACACATCTTCCCTGAGCCCACGATCTGATCGAATTTTTTTGTTTGAATTTTTGTTGGTGCAATCACATATTTATGGTGGTTGTTTTTCTCTATTTCTATTTGGATTCGACTTCAATCCAATTGCTTGGCTGAGGCATGCGTATTTCTCCTTCCTTCCCTTGTTTGCCCTATTATTATTTTGTGTCTGAACTTTGTTTTGAGTCTTCACTAAAAACGAGTAGAATTTAAAAGCGACCAGACCAAAACGAGGCGACCAAAAAATTAGTAGAAAATTTCCTTTTTTTAATTGTCTGGTAGTTAGGAGGAGATGGACCAAAGAAATAGATGGATAAAAAAAATACTAAAATTTTATCTCTTTATTATTAGGTATATATATAGAAAAAAATAAAGTTCATAGCCAATGGACTCTAACCTAGAAAAACAGAAATAAAAAAACATTAAAACACAAAAAAACTCTAAGCGGAACAAAGTTCATGGCCAATGGAATCTTTAAGAAAACCAAAATTTAACAAAAACACATCAAAACAGGAAAGGACTCTAAATGGAACTGAAAAAAAAGACGGAACTTGGAAAAAAGGAAATCTAAAAAAAAAAGACATCAGAACAGAATACGGAAAAAAAAAGTTCATGGCCGATGGCTCTCACCGGAACTGAAAACAGAAATAAAAGGACATCGAAACGGAAAAGGGGCTCCGACCGGAACTAAAAAAAAAAGTAGGACTCAATGGCTGAAAATACTGTAATGGCTGAATTGTTATGAGAGAAAAATACTGTTTCGGCTAAAAAAAGAAGACAAACAAACTGAATATGGGGTAAGCCGAACGAGACCAATATATATTAGAATCGGAGTCCGTATCATCGTTAGACGCAGGTTGTTCTAACACATATGAGCATAGACCCAATATGTTTTGGAATCGAATTCCATATCGTGCTAGACAAGAGCTATTCTAACTCGTATGAGCATTGTTATTATATATATAAATCCGGACGGAGGAAACTCTTCATTGTCTGATAATTAGAAAGAGACGGAACAAAAAAAATAGATGGATGAAAAAAAAATACTAAAATTTTACCTCTTGATCGTTAGGTATATAAATATAGATATAGATTTATGTAAAAAAAATGCTAATCTGGACCCTCCTAACGACCGTCGCCTGGCCTTTGTGTCTGGGCATGCCGAGCCAGGGACGCATTGGACCACAACACAACAGTAGGAGAGAATGCGCATTATGCTGTGTTTAGTCGTAGGAATTTAGATTTTAGGGTTATCGTAGCACGTTCGTTTTTATTTAGCAAATAGTATTCAAACATGGACTAATTAGGCTCAAAACGTTCGTCTCGCAATTTCCTATTAAATTGTGCAATTAGTTTTTCTTTTCATCTATATTTAATGCTCCATGTATGGGCCGCAAATATTCGATGTGACAGATACTGTAGCAATTTTTTGGAATTTGAGGTCCGACTAAGGGGGTGTTTGGGACTGCTCCACAAACTCCACCGTGGAGCAGCTCCACAAAAAACTGGAGTTTGTGGAGTACCTCTTTAGGTGCTCTCACAACTCCACCCTTTTTCCTGGAGCAGAGTGCGTGGAGCTGAAACCGTTTGGCTAAAAAACGTGGAGCGGAGCTGAAAAACGTGGAGCGGAGCAGTCCCAAACACGCCCTAAACAAAGGCTAAAGATCTGTATGATTTGGAAGCAGCTGCAACAGGTTCAGCATAATTTGGAAGCAGAATCGAAGTCGAAGGTGGATTCCACGAAGGCACCGCCGGAAGACCACTCTGTACAGAATCTCTTTCCCACCACATACCCGCCGGCCGCCGCGTTGGACTCCAGAGCCGCGTCAAACACAACTGGCCGCGTCAGGTCCAACCTGTCAATCAACTGCCATGGTTCTTCCGTTATACGCGCACAAGGCTATTCCAATTCCTTTCTAGAAGCCTCCCTCTCCCGTCCCTCTCTTTGCCTCCTCTGGCAAGAACCCGGCCGGCGGCCGCCGCGTGATTTCTTGCAGTGCAGAGGAAGGAAGTCAGGAACAAGGGAATCCATATTTGGAGAGGCCATTTGGATCCCTGGCTGGCTCCTCTAGATAGATAAGATTCAGAAAGAGTAAGAAAAACGAGGCCTGATTTCTTGCAGGTGCGTGCGGCGGCAGCGCATGCGCATTCTCTCCTCTCCCCGTCTTCCTCTCCCCGGACAACCCGGCCGCCGCGCCCCCCTTCTTCCACCCTCGTTGTTAGATTAGAGTACCATCGGCCAGGAACCCTCGCATCCCGACATCCGATTTCTCTCCCTCCCTCTCCCCCCCTTCCCTTCCTCCTCTGCTTCCGGGGAGGAGGAGAGGAAAGAGACGAAGGGCGGCGCACCGGGAAGGAGGACGACAAGGAGGAGGAGGCACATAATCCTTCCTTCCTCTTGCACGCGGGAGTCCTCGTCCTCAAGCCTCCTCCTTGGCCTTGGCTCGAATTCCAGGTGCCATAGCACGACCTCTGCCGGCGGCCACTGGCACCCATGTCGCCCTTCTACCTCGCTCGCGGTGCTTCCAAGGTCCGTCCCGTCCCGTCCGTGTGGTTTCGTTTGGTGCTTGGATTTCGTTCATGTTTTCGATCGGGCCTCTGTTAAGAGGCAGAGGCCTCGCCTGATTCTGGTTGAAAAGGCTTGCCTTGGATTTTGAGGATCGGGTTTATTTGGCGTGCAGCTAGTGAGAAGGATTACCTCGGAGACATCAGTCGAGCTCAAGATTCTCTCTGATAAATGGCGGCTTCTCCTCGCTGGCCTCATTTTCCAGGTAAATATATATCAACTCTGAGATTCCTCCCCTCCCACTCCCATGGGGTGATTCATTCATTCATTCTTAATGCTTTTCCAGAGAGATTTTTTTTTGGTACTAATACTAAATTGATAGATGATCAGCTGGGCATTTGCAGTTTTCTTACTTTTACAGTCACGCGTAATAATTCTAACTTATATTTTTTTAAATAATATAAATAGTACATCCATGGTTTGGCCGCTCATGGGGTTCATTACTTGCACCGGCCGGGGCCCACCCTTCAAGATCTTGGCTTCATGATTCTTCCGGTATGTCTACAGATTGGTTGAGAACCAACCAATGCACAACATCTATCACTATAATTCAATACTGGTGATGCTTACTAATTTGCGTTTTTGGCCTCCTGAATTTCATGTAGGAGCTTGGGAAAGAAAGGGGTTACATCAGTGAGACATTGTTTACATTCATCTTCCTCACCTTTGTATTGGTACTCATCTTTTTTTGTTGTCTTTCTTATTTTCCCTTCCAATCAGGGTAGATGGCCATGATTGCACATTAGAAGTTGGTTATTTGTTTTTAATAAACCAATCAATAACTTTGCAATGTCTACCTGACGAATAACTATGCCATGCTTTATTCACAATGTACTCTTTACTCACATTTGCAGTCTCCTATGGCTACCAAATTTTCTTGTTCTATTCCTGAAATGGATCTATTTTGTGTTCAAATCTGCAAATTTAACCTAACTCAAAGAATAAATTTTGACGGAGGTAACCCTGCTTTTATAAAGCCAAATACGTCTTACAAAGGAAGTAACCTAACTCAATTGTGACAACATGATTTCAATTTCCAGTTGTTTTTTCCCTGAAATGGACCAATCTTTCTCCTAGCTGCAAGTTTTGCATTGCTCAATTGTAACAGTGTCAATTTTGCTTTGCAGTGGACATTTCATCCTTTCATCCTTCAGACTAAACGCTTCTACACTGTTCTGATATGGCGCAGGGTACTTGCCTTCTTATGTGTAAGTGTTTCTTTACTGCAAGTTTTTTATGTGATTTCCTGATCAGATGATACCTTAGTTTCTATTCTAAAACTTACTGGGACTTTTTTTTGTTTCTTCAGGCTTCTCAGTTTCTTCGAATAATAACATTCTATGCAACACAGCTTCCAGGACCTAATTATCATTGTCACGAGGTATCAGATTTTGTTATAAGTTGATTACTATGTGCTATGTCATTATGACTTGGAAATACTTTTTTTAATCTCATAATACACAGGGCTCACCTCTGGCTAGATTACCACCACCCCATAATGCAGCTGAGGTCCTTCTGATTAATTGTAAGTGGTGATTCCCTATGCGTCAATATATTGTGCCTCTCTTTTTTTATGTCCAAATAGCCTGAGCTTGTTCTGTCATTTGACTACAGTCCCAAAAGGAGTGATTTATGGATGTGGTGACTTGATATTTTCATCCCACATGATTTTCACCCTAGTTTTTGTCATAACATACCAGAAATATGGAAGCATAAGGTGAACATTTGTTGTCCAATTAATTTCTTCTTGTTTATGTCAGCCCATTTGTGAAAGATATGTTGAATGATGTTTAAGTCCTATTTTCTGTCAATTCATGTCAGGTTTTGTAAGATGCTTGCTTGGTGCATAGCTATTGCTCAGAGTCTTCTTATTATATCTTCTCGCAAGCATTACAGTGTTGATGTTGTTGTTGCATGGTTAGTACATATTTACTGAACTGGATGATTATGCCATGTTCTTTTTCCCTTTGTTGATGCATCTTTCTTACTCAGGTATACTGTGAATTTGGTGGTTTTCTTTGTGGATAAGAAGCTTACAGGTGAGAAAGAATCTAAGCTAATGTTGGAGTAATCTTTTCCTATGTGGTTCCATATGTCACTAACACTTGAATTTCATCCTGTAGAACTTCCTGATCGATCGGTGGGATACACATCAGTACTTCCTGTAAGTTCAAAGGATAAAGATACCAAGTTGAAAGAAGAAAATACGAGATTGCTGAATGGTAACTCTATGGATTCAGCTGATCGGGTATGAAATTATCATGACAAGATGGCTATAATTTTGTTGAAATATCTTGCTTATTACCTGAACTGCAATATTGTTATGTTGCGGTGCAGAGACCACGAACACAAATGAATGGAAAGCAAATTGAGAATGAAAGCCATGTTGATAGTGAAACTGTGAAAACATGATAAACTCTGATGGAGGGGGTTTTGCCATCTAAAAGACATTCCAGACGACTAAAGAAGAAATATGGGATGCCGTGCGCTTTGGTGCCTAGCTCCTTGACGACTTCATGACATAGCTACGAAGGAAATAGTTTTACATCTTGCTGTTCTAGGCAGCAGAAGTTTTGTTTGCAAAACTGTATATCTTTCTCAGCTGTCTCATTGTAACCCCTTTTCTTTCTGGTTTCTTTCGTTTATTTTCCAGCTTGGAATTCAGATTCTTTATACTAATTGTGTATAGTTAGCACAGGTTCTTTACATGTGAACAGTAATCATATGGACAATATAAGATTGTCCTTGCTATATGTACCAGTTGTTATTATTCTAAGTCAACTTATTATTCAAATCAAACACCTCTAGCATAAAATTACTTTTCTAAAATAAATTATCTGAAAAATTTTATAATTTTTTTAGCAACAAGTGAACAGGCGCGGGTGGGGTCACACTCACACGTGTTAAAAATACATACTCAAAGGAGATTACATACTCCATCCGTCTCAAAACATTTGGCCTTATAAGATTCAATTTTTGTCTCGAAATGTGTGACCTCACTTCTCAATGCACTTTTTTGTTTTCTCTCCTCGCAATACATTATTATTTTTTTCATTTCTCAATATATCTCTATTGTTATTTCTTCTATCTCTCTCCTTTTTTTTTTACACCACGCATCTTTCTTAATTCCTGTGTTTGAACCTAAAACATCAAATATTTAGAGACTGAGGGAGTACATTGATACTAGTATATATTAAATAACTGCAGTCGTTTTGCTTATGAAAAAGAATATAGCAACACATCTGTAACATGAAGTTTAGTTAACCGAGGTTGACGACAATTTCAGCCTGCCATGAGGTCCATGACTAATGTAGAGTCCTCTAGGACCGGATGTGCAATAAGGAAATTTGCCAAAGCTCGGCCTTTGATGACCTTTTGTGGTACACAAGTTATATATGTTGTATTCCATCATAAGCAAGGCCCACTTGTCATCTTCCTCGCGCTCAAGCCCGTCGTCTTCCTCATGCCTCCCCTGCCCCACCCCCACCTTCCTCGCCCGCCGCCCCTGGCAGCGGCTCCCTCGCCGCCGGGCGAGCCACCCGCCATACCACCTTCGTCACTCCACCCCATCCTTTGCTAATCCCAATCGAAGGGCAAGCTCTGACTCGCCGCCCCCGCTACCGGCCCAGGCCAACCGGATGTCCAACAGCGCCCGCTCAGCGATGCCCTCGCCGCGTCGGGCTCGCGGGTACGGGGGCACGCGCTCCGCACAACGCGTGACCCGTCACCCATTAGAGATGAATGGGTGCAAATCTGGTGCGAATGACCCAGAGAAAATTCATTGTAAAACATACTTCGAAATTTTGAAAAAGACCTATGGCTATGCCAGAAAATTCAACTTTTGTGACAGAGTACATTGTAACATCAACTATGGCTATGCCAGTCTGCGCTGCTGATGCTGATGAGAGTGTGACCGCTGCAGAAACACTTTCCCTTTGTGCAGCCAATAAACTTTTCTTGTTGGGCGGCAGGATGGAGGGAAGCATTTATGCCAAATTGATAGTGAAAATTCCAATTATCTGATATCCATGCTAGGCTGTGGTGGCTGACAAAGGGTTTTCATCTATCACAATCATCAACCGCTCTCCGCGCACGCTCGCGCCCGCCGGCCGGCGCTGACTGCTCTCCGCGGTTGCTCTGCCTCCCCACGCCGCGCCCGCCTCCGCTCAGACTCCCACCGTGACTTCTGTTCGTCACTCATCAGCGCGGCGGCCTGCGTCCAGGTCCAGCCAACGGAGAGGAACCTAACCCTAGCATCCCGTCGCCGCTGCCGGCGATCCTTCGGATCTCCGGCGAGCGCCACCGCGGATAGAGTGATTCACCCAGTGGGGGAGATTGAAGCCCCTTGGTCTGGGAATTTCGGGGGGAGCAAGTGATTTGGTGGTGAAGGCAGGTCGAAGGCTATGGGGTCGTCGTCGAAGGTGGTGCGGCCGGAGGAGGTGCTGGAGTCGCTGAAGAACGACGGCAGCATCGACGTGCTCCGCATGAAGATCATCGCCCAGCTCAAGGCCAACGTGCGTGCACGCCTCCCTCCCTCTCCCGATTCCCCTCCTATTCATTTGAGTCTTTTTCTTTTGCTCCTCCTTACTATTACTATTATGTTAGAAATTGTTTGTTGTATGATGAGAGTGCATTATTTAAGAAATCACTTCCAGCTTATGTTGGTGGACCTGCTTAGGAGATATGCTCATAGTATGAGACTCTAGGACGATCTGAATTCATGATATAGCTATCCAGGCTGGTTGTGTGTGTTTTCTGTACTCGATGGAATCAGTAAGCTTTGTGACTAAATCATTAAAATTAAGTTAGAGTTCAGTAGATTGTTTAAATGCTGTTGCAGTTCAGAGGCGATCGTGCATGTCCCAGGAGAACTTTAAACAGGGATTCAGGGAATTGGTTTGCATGAGAATTAGGGTATTTAGTTGTTCTTTGCTATCACGTGGCTCTCGTTTTGTTGTCGGTTTCAATCTGTATTTCCCTTGCATCAACGTGACTGTTCGAGAATTGTTTTGCATTAGAATTTGGGTATTTAGTTGTCCTTTGGTATCACGTGGTGTTTCCTCATTGGTTCTGTTCTACTTTTCCCCATATCAACGTGATGTATCGGGAATTGGATCACACAAGAATTTGGGTATTTACTTGTCCTTTGGCGTCACTTGGCACATGTTGTTTCCTCAGTGGTGTCATTCTGTTTTCCCCTCCAAACAGCATTACGTTTCGGGAAACTGTTCTTTTTCTTTCCTTATTATTTATTAGCATACAGTTTTGTGTGTGCGTATGTCAGGATATTCTTGTCGATGTAGAATAAAGTCATTTCTGCATTGTCTTATGCTACATGTACCCTTCTTCATGCTCTTGGTATCACTCTATGTCAGGCTCACCTGACCAATAGAGTACTGAGAAGTGGAGATTTGGTGATGAACTTTCTTACTTTGATTTCAGGAAGATATGAAGAAAAACACTATGATGATGGTGGAGCAAAGCAAGGTACTGAACACTCCTGGAGCTGAGAAAAAGACCAAGAGGGAGTTGTTTGATGCACTTCGACAAGAACTGGAGTAAGCTCCTGCCTTTCTGTTTGAATCTATGCTCAGTAAGTCAGTAACAGTACATTACCTGGTTTGTATTTGGCCTTAACCACAATTTGCTTATCTGGATGTTACAAAATGTTTATAGCAGTTTTTGCTAAAAAAAGTAAAAACATGTGTAGCCTTGACCTCATACACAAATCTCCAGGTCTAGGATAAGCCATCTTCCTACTGTGTTGTTGCCCATTGCTGGTTGTTCAAAAAGTAGTAAAGTGGTATAGTTCCCATGATTTTATTTGTTCTTCCATTGTTCTGGTGTAGAAAATCCAAATTTGCGTCTCGCATTTCGCAGTTTTCGACTCCATTCCCTACTTCTTGCCTCAACCAGTATGAAAATTTCATCAAAACTATGATGCAGTGCTAACTGTTTTATGCAATGCAGGACTCCAGTCCTTGAGAAAGGCTCCAAGGCAGTTTGGGAGCTGATTCTAGACAATGGTGGATTAGGGAAAGAGATAACCGAAACAGTTGAGAAAGTCTTCTGCCGGCTCAGTGGAATCGACATGATGCCACCTCCGCCTTCAGCCGCTGGTGCTCATCAAGAGAAAGATGACATGGCTGTTGATGAAGTTGCGAAGAGCAAGGAGGTGGATACTTTCGAACCATCCTCATCAAGGAAGAGACCCTTCAGCAACATCAACCGAAAAGGAGTAGGTGCTTTACCAAATGGCAGTGCTACGGACCAGCATGATGAGTCCGAGGATAGTGACCAGAAGATATGATGCTGCTCTGCGCTGTAATTTTTAGTTCAGGCTGTAGTAGCTTTGGTGTTTGAATGATATAACAAGTCGAATTGTGATCCCTGCATATCCTAGGGTTGTATGGTATATTGGCAAGTTATACTTCCTGTTCATACAAGTTCTGTGAGCAACTGCTGATGGATAAGTCTCATGTGTGGCTGGTCTTTGTGGGGCTATGATGCTCACATGGTCATGGTCTTTGTGGCTGTTTTTCTGTTTTTAGGACAGCATCTTAGCTAGGACAGCATATTAGCATCTTAGACTAGCATCTTGGCATATGCTTGGCTGGCTAGCAGCCTATAAATATGTAACCCCAACCCCTCAGGTTGGTATGGCATTTGTGTGAGCTTGTGTGAGAAATAGACAAGAAAATTGCCCCAACTCCTAGTGTCATCCTCTCTCGATGAGAGTAAGAATTCTCCTACTACCAAGAGTGAGAATTCAGCGACTAACAACTGGTATCGGAGCCGTATTATCCTGTAGCCTAAGCATCTCTTGCTCATCTTCTCTCCCAGCCCCACAGCAGCCCCAGCTGTTGGCAGCAGCAGCTCCTCCGGCCGCTCCTGTTCACTCCTCTCCTAGCTCGTCTGAAGCAGCCCTCTCCCCACGCAGCAGCCCCCCGGTAGCGCGTCATGTCCGCAGGGCAGTCTCAGCGCTCGGTCGCCTCGAGCACGCGGCGTCGGCAGGAGGCCGAACTTGCCGCGGCAGAGGAACACGAGCGAGCGGCGGCAGAGACCGCTGCGGCGGCGGCAAGGGCGTCGAGGCTGGCAGCGGCGGAGCTGGCAGCAGCCAGAGCGGAGCCGGAGGCAGCGGCGGCGGCGAATGCAGCGCGTGCGGCGGCAGCGGAGGTCGAGGCTCTGCGCGGCAGCATCGGCAGCTCCATTTCCGCTGACGACACCGCCGACGCGGACCTCGAGCTGCTAGGGAGGGAGGCAGCGCGAGCGCGGGCGGCGCAGTGGGCAGCCGCGCACGTCCACGAGCATGGCGGTAGCCCAGACAGGCGCGGACGCGCCGGCGGCGCTCCTGGAGGAGGCGCGCACGGCGGTGGCGCTCCTGGGGCAGCCGCGCACGCCCACGAGCGCGGCGGCAGCCCAGACAGGCGTGGACGCGCCGGTGGCGCTCCTGGAGGAGGCGCGCACGGCAACGGTGGCGGACGGGTCGATGGAGAGCGCGGCCTTCACAGGCAGCGTGGCTCTCTCTCCCCGGATCGGTACCGACGGGTCGATGGAGAGCGCGGCCTTCACAGGCAGCGTGGCTCTCTCTCCCCGGATCGGTACCGTGGTTACCACGGGCTCCAGGCTGTTGTCAGGGACGTCGGTCCCGACGGTGGGTGGCCTACCCTCACCAAGACCAACTACGTCGAGTGGGCTGCGGTGATGAGGGTAAAGCTCCAGGTGCGGCACATGTGGGAGGCAGTCCGGTATGGCGACGTCGACTACGACCTAGATCGACGGGCGCTGGATGCTCTCATCGCTGCAGTCCCGCCCGAGATGCAGTTCTCGCTTACCAGCAAGCGGACTGCCAAGGAGGCTTGGGATGCCATCGCTGCGGCACGCATCGGCAGCGACCGCGCCCGCAAGTCCACACTGCAGGCACTTCGCAAGGAGTGGGAGAACCTGGCCTTCAAGCCAGGTGAGGACGTTGATGACTTTGCTCTCCGTCTCAACACTCTGTTGCAGAAGATGGTGCAGTTCGGCGACGACACTTACGGCGAGGAGAGAGCTGTCGAAAAGCTCTTCCGCTGCGTCCCCGAGAAGTACAAGCAGATGGCTCGCTCGATCGAGTCTCTGCTGGATCTCTCCACGATGTCGATCGAGGAGGCGATAGGTCGCCTCAAGGTCGTCGACAGCGATGAGCCACAGTCCCTCTCGGGGCCCATCACCACTGGCGGGAAGCTCCTCCTCACTCGGGAGTAGTGGCTTGCCAGCCAAGGTGACCGGAGGAAGGGGGAGCCCTCTTCCACGACAGGCGGCCGCAAGCGTGGCAAGCCACGCAAGGCGCGCAGAGACGCCCAGGCCGGGGCGCGAGGACGTGCCGAGGGTGATGCCCGCGGAGGCGCCCAGGGCGGCGCCGCCGGCAGGCACAAGCCGACACGAGACGACGCCTGCCGCAACTGCGGCCAGCTTGGCCATTGGGCCAAGGACTGTCGACAGCCACGACGCGGCCAGGCCCACGTCGCACAGGCGGAGGAGGAGCCGGCTCTGTTCATGGCACATGCCAGCATCGAGCTACCTCCAGCGGCACCGGCCGCAGCGGCTCTCCTCCACCTTGACGAGCCAAAAGCACACGCCCTCCTCGGCGACAGCTCCGGCAACGACAAGACTAACGGGTGGTGCCTCGACACCGGCGCCACCCATCACATGACCGGTCGACGGGAGTTCTTCACCGAGCTTGACTCTAGCGTCCGAGGCTCTGTCAAGTTTGGGGATGCCTCCGGCGTGGAGATCAAGGGCGTCGGCTCCATCATCTTCACCGCCGTGTCTGGTGAGCACAGGCTGCTCACCAGAGTCTACTACATCCCCGCGTTGAGGAACTCCATCATCAGCTTGGGACAGCTGGATGAGAACGGTTCGCGCGTGGTGGTTGAGGATGGAGTCATGAGGATTTGGGATCGTCGTCGTCGCCTTCTTGCCAAGGTATCCAGAAGCGTAAATCAACTCTACGTCCTTAACGTGCAGGTGGCACAACCCCTCTGTCTCGCTGCTCGTCGGGACGACGAGGCGTGGCAGTGGCACGAGCGTTTCGGGCACCTTCACTTTGAGGCCCTGAAGCGGCTCAGTGCCACGGAGATGGTGCGAGGCCTGCCGTGCCTCGACCATGTGGAGCAGCTCTACGACGTCTGCGTGTTGACGAAGCAGAGGCGACTCCCTTTTCCCCAGTGGGCGAGCTTTCGAGCCAAGGAGAGGCTCGAGCTCATGCACGGGGACTTGTGTGGCCCGGTGACACCGGCCACACCGGGAGGACGACGCTACTTCCTGCTGCTCGTCGACGACCTCTCCCGCTACATGTGGGTGATGGTCCTCGGCAGCAAGGGAGAGGCTGCGGACGCCATCAGACGCGCGCAGGCTGCTGCGGAGGCGGAGTGCGGCCGCAAGCTGCGCGTGCTGCGCACCGACAACGGCGACGAATTCACGGCGGCTGAATTCGCGTCGTACTACGCTGACGAGGGCATTCAGCGCCACTACTCCGCGCCGTACAGCCCGCAGCAGAACGGCATCGTCGAGCGGCGCAACCAGACGGTTGTGGGGATGGCTCGGGCCCTCCTCAAGCAGAGGGGGATGCCGGCTGTCTTCTGGGGAGAGGCGGTGGTGACGGCTGTCTACATCCTCAACCGCTCGCCTACCAAGGCGCTCGACGGCAGGACGCCGTATGAGGCTTGGCATGGGCGCAAGCCGGCGGTCTCCCACTTGCGGGTCTTCGGCTGCCTCGCGTTCGCCAAGGAGCTTGGCCACATCAGCAAGCTCGACGACAGGAGCACTCCGGGAGTGTTCATCGGCTACGCGGAGGGCTCGAAGGCCTACCGCATCCTCGACCCGAAGACACAGCGTGTGCGCACGGCGCGCGACGTTGTGTTCGACGAAGGGCGAGGATGGGTGTGGGACAAGGCAGTGGACGACGGCTCGGCTCTGACGTACGACGACTTCACTATCGAGTACGTCCACTTCGAGGGAGCTGGGGGAGTAGGCAGTTCTTCTTCGGCGAGCGTGTCTACCCCAGTCTCCGAGCCTCCACCGACCCCGGCACCTGCTACTCCGATAGCACCACGCTCTCCAGCCAGGACCTCGGCTGCGATGAGCTCTTCGCCGGCTCCACCACAGCCGGCAACGCCACGCACTCCAGCACCGACAGGCACCACTCCGGGCACGTCTACTCCACCACCAGCTCGTGTCGAGCACGGCCTGGTTGAGCTCGCTACTCCGCTCTCTCACGACGAGGAGCGTGTCGACGCGTACCACGACGGCGAGCCGTTGCGGTACCGTACGGTAGAGAACCTTCTCGGCGACCAGCCGGTGCCGGGACCGGTGCCTCACGACCTGGAGGCGCAGTTGCACCTTGCGTGTGACGACGGCGAGCCTCGGTCGTTTGCAGAGGCCGAGAGACACGCGGCATGGCGCGCCGCGATGCAGTTGGAGATGGATGAGGTTGAGAAGAACCGCACCTGGGAGCTTGCTGACCTTCCTCGTGGTCACCACGCGATCACCCTTAAGTGGGTGTACAAGTTGAAGAGGGATGAAGCCGGCGCCATCGTCAAGCACAAGGCTCGCTTGGTGGCACGAGGCTTCGTGCAGCAGGAGGGGGTCGACTTCGACGACGCCTTTGCGGGCACGGATGGAGTCCGTGCGACTCCTCCTTGCGCTAGCTGCCCAGGAGGGCTGGCGTGTTCATCACATGGACGTCAAGTTGGCGTTCCTTAACGGCGACTTGAAGGTGGAGGTCTACGTGCACCAGCCGCCGGGATTTGCGATCCCCGGCAAGGAGGGCAAGGTGCTCTGCCTGCGCAAGGCCCTCTATGGCTTGCGGCAGGCACCGAGGGCGTGGAATGCCAAGCTGGATTCCACGCTAAAGGGGATGGGTTTCGAGCAAAGCCCGCACGAGGCGGCCATCTACCGACGGGGCAATGGAGGTAATGCCCTGCTGGTGGGTGTCTACGTCGACGACTTGGTGATCACCGGCACTAAGGACACGGAGGTGGCGGCATTCAAGGAAGAGATGAAGGCCACCTTCCAGATGAGTGACCTGGGGCCTCTCTCCTTCTACCTGGGAATCGAGGTACACCAGGATGACTCTGGGATCACGCTTCGATAGACCGCCTACGCCAAGCGCGTCGTTGAGCTAGCTGGGCTCACCGACTGCAACCCAGCTCTCACTCCGATGGAGGAGAGGCTGAAGCTAAGCCGCGACAGCACGACGGAGGAGGTGGACGCTACGCAGTACCGGCGTCTTGTGGGGAGCCTTCGCTACCTCGCCCACACACGGCCGGACTTGGCATTCTCCGTCGGCTACGTTAGTCGGTTCATGCAGCGATCGACGACGGAGCACCAGCAGGCTGTGAAGAGGATCATCCGCTACGTTGCGGGGACTCTCGACCACGGCCTCTACTACCCGAGGTGCCCTGGGGCGGCACACTTCGTCGGGTACAGCGACAGCGACCACGCCGGCGACATCGACACCAGCAAGAGCACGAGCGGGATCCTCTTCTTCCTCGGCAAGTGCCTTGTTAGCTGGCAGTCGGTCAAGCAGCAGGTGGTGGCCCTGTCCAGCTGCGAGGCCGAGTACATAGCGGCCTCCACCGCTTCGACTCAGGCGCTCTGGTTTGCTCGACTGCTTGGTGATCTCCTCGACAGAGACACTAGAGCGGTGGAGCTCAGGGTGGACAGCAAGTCCGCTCTGGCCCTGGCAAAGAACCCCGTGTTCCACGAACGCAGCAAGCACATCCGGGTGAGGTACCACTTCATCCGAGGCTGTTTGGAGGAAGGGAGCATCAAGGCGAGCTACATCAACACCAAGGACCAGCTTGCGGACCTGCTCACCAAGCCCCTTGGGAGGATCAAGTTCCTTGAGCTCTGCTCCAGGACCGGGATGGTTCAACTCTCCCACAAGACGACGCACAAGATTTAGGGGGAGAATGATGGATAAGTCTCATGTGTGGCTGGTCTTTGTGGGGCTATGATGCTCACATGGTCATGGTCCTTGTGGCTATTTTTCTGTTTTTAGGACAGCATCTTAGTTAGGACAGCATATTAGCATCTTAGACTAGCATCTTGGCATATGCTTGGCTGGCTAGCAACCTATAAATATGTAACCCCAACCCCTCAGGTTGGTATGGCATTTGTGTGAGCTTGTGTGAGAAATAGACAAGAAAATTGCCCCAACTCCTAGTGTCATCCTCTCTCGATGAGAGTAAGAATTCTCCTACTACCAAGAGTGAGAATTCAGCGACTAACAACTGCTATAGTATATTTCTGTTTTCAAGAAAGCAGCTGCAGTTGAGTTTCTTCTGAATATAGGATAAATTGGTTGACTAATTCCTCGAAAGTTTTGTGGTATGTTTAACTTGTAATCATTCAAGAGTTATGTTAGATGCTTCTTGATTTTGCAATATTTTAGCAATTTTCCAATGGTACCTTGGTCTGAGTTGGATGGTAACCATTTATTTTCTTGTTTAGTTTTGAGGGATGGAATGGGGATCCATCACAACATTCATCAAAAGCACTTGTTTAGTGTAAACATGAATGTTGACTCAAGTCATCCCACCAAAATTTCCAGAAAGACCCTTACATGGTTCATCTATTCCACGATGACTTCGAACCAAAAACACCAATAGCAGCCAAAGAGTTTTGTCCCCACTAAAAAATCCATCCTTTTTTTTGCAGAAATAATCCCTTGTCCTTGGTAACCAAAAGCATAAAACCTTACCAGTAAATTTGATAAACCTTACGAGATTGTGGTGTGCTAGTTGCCTCTTGATGCCAAAACAATGGCATAAATGCACTGATACAACTATATCAGTAGCAATAAGGAAACACGGCAGGGCATCCACTTTAGTATCAACTGTCAAGTGTCACAAGGAAATAGCCAGAAAAACAAGCTACTCATAAGTCAGACAAGAATGGCTCTACTAGTACAATTGAGATAGGCTTCTGCTCAGCATTACATCATTGACATCATGAAATGGGCTGTTGTTCACTATCACTAGAACTTTTAAATCTTTAGGCTTCAGTCGACGTGTTCCTCCCTCCAGTCACGAATCATGAAGCTACAAACTCTTGATGTTCCATTCCTTGGCTCATGATCAAATGTTAGGTGATCGGTATCGGCTTCTGCATCAGGCATCGATGAAGTGGATGTCAAAGGTGCTTGGATGGATCTGCCACACATTCAGGGAAGCGTATTCCTCCAAGCACTCCTTCAATTGAGCCTCGCTGTATCCCTGTGATACACAGACATTTTAGCACCAGCCAATTTTTCAGCAATCAGGCCATACTAATTTGTGCACCTGTACCAGTATGTGTATGTAGAAGTAGAAACTGTACCTTTCTGGAGATCAAGTTAAGAGCATGAGCATATCTCACATCCATGCTGCTCGTCCTAGCAGCTTCGTCTCTCAGGATAGAATATATGTCAGATATTGCATCAAGGCCAGACCGTTGGCGGTCATCTGAGTATAACGAGTACTTGGACATTTGCATCAGTCGCAGTGCTTCGTCGACATCACTCTGAGCCACAGTTTCTGAAAACCTAAGTCTTGCCAAGGCCTGAAATAGGCAAGCAGCATCATGTTTAAAGAGATATTTTCATATGGTATTGTGAAGGGAAAACAGTTAAGTTACTTACAATAGAAATACGGAGTATGCTCAAAAGTGTCCTGATAGTTGTGTAGGAGGTTGGTGCATTTGACTTTGCCTCCTCTTGGCGGATGCTGGAATATGCAGTTGCAATGTATTCCTCGAGCTCTCTAGGAACAGAAGGAATGACTCTTCTAGCAGCAGATATGTATGCTCTGTGGACAGATAAAGATTATAGACTAGCAAGTATTAGATAATGCAAAGATACTACACAATGATTTTATCTGTATTTCAGGTTCTATAGTTTCTGGAACTTCCAATTAAAATATGAGCAATTCAACTATGAAATTGAAATTAAGTGAACATGAGCACTGCCACTCGAGGAATAGTGTCCTTGCCTGAGTACAGATGGCTCAAGTGGTGTGAACCCCAGCGCTGGTGATTCAAGATTTTGATGCACATGAACAACGTGTCTTGCCATTTCAAGATCAGTTTCCATGTCTGCACGATCCAGGATCAACCAAAGGAGGTCGAAACGAGACAGAAGTGCTGGAGGTAGATTTATATTTTCTGCTGGAGTCCTCCTCATATCGTACCTTCCCCTGAATAGTTAAAGGCAATTACCATTGTCAACTGATGAAATTTTCTTTTTATCCCGTGGAGAAAAGTATATTCATATCAAAACTTACCATGCTGGATTTGCAGCAGCCAGAATTGCAGTTCTCGCATTAAGAGAGGTGGTGATGCCAGCCTTGGCAATGCTAACTGTTTGCTGCTCCATTACCTCATGAATCGCTGTCCTGTCTGACTCTTCCATCTTGTCAAACTCATCTATAGCACAAATGCCCATATCTGCCAGTACCTGGAACCCAAGATTTTGTGCTATGAGATTAATTATTAGCAAGATTGCATGCCTGTGATTTGGACCAAATGAACCCTTTTTGGGGGGTGCTAGCACAGTTTGTAGTGCTAAAGAGACAGCTCGAAACAAGAATGAAATTGAAGATTTACCAGTAATATAAGTACGAAATCTCAACTGTTGAAAGATTTAAAAAAGAAAAAACTACATATTTTCTCAATAGCTGTAGTCAGGATTGGAGTAAAGTTCATATACATACTTGTGAAAAGCACACACGTATACACCTATAGTTCAGTAGAAAAGAGAGATACAGTAAAAGATGCCATCATAAGGTGGTGTTGGTCTTACCAGTGCTCCACCCTCGAGGACAAACTCATTTGTTACTGGATCTTTCTGGACGGCAGCGGTAAGACCAACACCACTGCTCCCACGTCCAGTGGTGTACACTCCTCTTGGTGCAACATTGATAATATGCTTCAGAAGTTGACTCTTTGCAACACCAGGATCTCCCATCATGCATATATGCAGGTCTCCTCTGATCTGTACATTTACATTTCAGTCAATATTGAGATGTGAACAGTTGGACAGAACAAAGCCTCATGGAAATGACATCATACTGATTCCTAGCAGCATTCGTACCTTCATACCATCTGCAAGCTTCCGATGGGGTGCACCAACAAGTAGTAACAGCAGTGCTTTTTTGACATCTTCATGGCCAAATATTTCAGGTGCCAAGGACCTTGCCAACTTACTGTAGATATCACCATCCTCAGCCAATCGGTCAATTTGTTCCTGTTCATCACCTTTTAGTTCATACCTGCAACAGTTTTGCAATCGCTATCAGACAGCTGCAGAAGATAAATGGATTGCTCAGCATGAAACCTAGATGACTTACTCCTCATATTTTTTCTTGAAATGGGTGACAGACATTGCTTCCAAGTAAGTATCAGCAACTAATCCTGCACGCATCGCTCTAAACCCGTAGTATGGCATAGGGAGAAAAATGCCCGACATCTCAACCACATCTCCAGGTGCAACCTGCTCATGATAGCATTTAGTACTTGGTTACATTACAGAGTATCTTTAGTGAGTTCTTAATTCTCATGAGAGCATTTAGCTAGTGAATTGAATAAACGAAAAGCATAAATCTAAAAGCAACTTCCTTTCGAAGCTAAACTGTAGAGTACATTGATACACAAATGGTGATAACAACAGGAAAGTAGAACCTGCAAAGCAACTCAAAGGAAACTGCTCAAAGTGCAAGAAAGCTACTATTTTGCTTTACCTTTCTAGTCAGCTCTCCTCTTAGATGAACAGTCAGAGAACGAGGAATGTGGCCTTTTGGTACATGTTCTGCTAACTCTTGAAGCTTCACCTGCAAGACAGCGTAGTTGTTATATGGAAGTGGAATCCAAAATATGATGAAACTTTGGCTGGTCCTTTCAATGAAGAAAGATAGTCCTGCTTGACCAGATTGTGAAGAAAGGTTAACACCTCCTGAAATTTCAAAAACTTTGATGCACGCAGTTGAAGGATTAGATTCCCCTTTGCTTTGTTCAGCTTGCATCGTTGAGATGGACATTCAATGAGGGGCATAAACACTCTAGCAGTCACTTCCTGCCAAATTCAAAACAAATAGAACTTAGACCAGAGACAAAATTCTAAGTATGCAACTGAGTATAGACAAACTCCGCCTATGTTGTCTCAACATAGCAGGTCCCAAGCCCTGGTAAAGGAGGAGGGTTGTGATAGGCGTGGCGAGCCAGTGTTAAATCTTGCCATTCTAATGGAGATGAAACCTGAAAGAAAACTGTTGGGGCGTAACCCTCTTAGCGACGCGCCATATCCGAACCCGGGTATGGTGTTAAATGGGCAAGGGTAGGGTCGGCACCCCCTTGGTGACGCGCCGTGTCGCGATCTAGGCATGGTGTCAAGTGAGCAAGTATCGGGCCGTCGCTTCCTTAGTGGCACGCTACATTGGCGCCCGAGTGTAGTGAAAAATGGGCAAGGGTCTTCACATCTGACTAAAACTGAGTATATGAGATGTGACTTCGGCACTACTACTCGGGAGGAGGAAGATATTAGTTTGGAAGGTCAAGTAGTGCCTAGGAAGGATACCTTTCGATATTTAGGATCAATGCTACAGAGAGACGGGAATATTGATGAAGATGTTAGCCATAGAATCAAAGCAGGGTGGATGAAGTGGTGCCAAGCATCTAATCCTATGTGACAAAAGGGTACCACAGAAGCTAAAAGGCAAGTTTTATAGGACGGCGATTAGACCTGCTATGTTGTATGGTGCAAAATGTTGGCCTACGAAAAGACGACATGTTCAACAAATAAGTGTCGCGGAAATGCATATGTTGCGTTGGATTTGCGGTCATACAAGAAGGGATCGAGTTCAGAACGATGATATACGTGATAGATTAGGGGTAGCACCAATTGAAGAAAAGTTTGTCCAACACCGGTTGAGATGGTGTGGACATGTCCAACGGAGACCTCTAGAGGCACCGGTGCGTAGTGAAATCCTAAGCCAGGATAGTAACACGAAGAGAGGTAGAGGAAGACCGAAGTTGACTTGGGTAGAGGCAATAAAAGAAGACTTGAAAGGATGGAATATACCCAAAAACTTAGCCTTAAATAGGAGTGCTTGGAAAACAGCTATTCACGTGCCTGAACCTTGATTGCTTCTGCTGGGTTTCAACTCTAGCCTACCCCAACTTGTTTGGGACTTAAAAGCTTTGTTGTTGTTGTTGTTGCAACTGAGTATAGACAGAAGTGCATTTAGCCACGTCTTTCAGTATATATCCTACACTGCTCTATGATCATTTTGTTACGAGTAAAGGGAGACTGAACTGGATGATACTATTGAGGCCTAATGGGGACTATATATAGAGTACATGAGATGAGGGACACAGGAGAGAAACCCTAGACTAGGAGATTACACTAATACCCTTGACTAATATACCTTAACACATTTATCATACAATGTCGATATATAGAGCCAAATTATTAAAAGAGGAAGCCTAAAATGAGATCAAGTACCTGGTATATCTCAAATCCACATTCTTCACATGTATAAACAGCAACCTGCATCAAGGGCTTCACATCCGAGCAGCGAGTAACAATCCCAGATATTTTCACAAGCTGCCCAATGTTGGATGCCTTTACTTGCCTAATGGTGAGCGGAGTCGCTTTTGAGAATGTCTTGATGTAAACCTCACTGCAATGCCAAAATAAGATCAGTTTTAGATAAACATCAACAGAGCTCGATAATTGGTTAGACACGAAAATTATTGGAGTGCAGTTCCAGTTGGAGGGGCAGATAGTGTTGGCAAGAATGTGAGACACAAATGTTCATATCTGGCAGAAATATTATATGGTAGTATAACAGTAATCCAATATCCTTATATCCACAAAAGTGCAAGCTTGCAGGATATTTTATATTCCCTCGAGTCATCTGAGGCTAATGTTCCTAACATGTTCTATCTTTTTTTTTTTAACGAACTAACATGTTCTATCAAACCAGATGAAATGGTTAGATTTACAGAAAAATCAGAGGAAGAAAAGCTAGTTTAAATTGTGAAGTAACAAGCAGTAATATGCTTTATGTTCTTCATAACATGCAGTGCAATACTCTCTCAATTCCATTGGAGCATAACCACAGGCTCATCTATTTTGTTTAACCAATTTATTGGAATCAGTTCACCATTCACCACGACAAATTTAGGACAAAGCCACTTACAAAAACCGTTTGATCTCTGGTGGCATTCTCTGCAGCGGGTCCGTGCCGTCCGCGCCGCCGTCGGCCCCCTCATCCACACGCTGCGTCATGAGGATGTCCCTGTCCTCGTCGACGGTGTACGCCTCTGTGGGCTCCGGCATGATCTCGTCCATGGCCTCCGCGAAGACGCCGATGTAGCGCCGCGCGTTCTCAGTGACACGCTGCAAGAACTCCTCGTCGATATCCTTATACTGCACACCAGAAACAACATTTTGCACCCAAAATCACATGTTTGCGTCCGCAAAGTTGGTAAAAGGGGGGCAAAAGAAAAGGAACTGAATGTTGTGGTGGTGAGGAGTTGGTACATGGAACATGTCATCCAGCTCGATCTGGACCGCGCGTATCTTCCTGTTCGCGACATCTTGCTGCAACCAGACAGAGAGAAATCAGCGTGAAATTGCGAGGAAAAAAAAACAGATCTGGAAAGGGCAACCCTAGAACACACGGGGAAGAGATCATGGTTACCAGGATGGTCAGGTATTTGGGCTCGCCGTGAGGACCGGCGAAGTTGGACAGGAAGTCCTTGGCGAGCGCTGCAGGCACAAAAATCGAACACCAAGAACCGACGCGCCGTCAGAGAATGTTCTGGAACCTTGCAGGGGCAAACGAAGAAACGGTTCGAGGAGGTTCCGGAGGATGTCGCCACAGCAAGACGTACCTTTGTCTGCAGCGAAGTCGGGGTTCTTCATCCCGGCGGCTGTGATTGGAACGGCGGTGGCGGCGGCGAGGAGGTGGTGGGAGGCGGAGAAGAGCGGGGGCGCGGCTGTGGGGAGGCGGCAAAATGGTCGGGGGAACGGCGGGAAGAGGGGAATAAGAGGAGGGTTTTTGGCGGGAAGGCAGAGGGCGGCGTGGCGGGAAGAGCAGGTTGGCCCTGGACCTCGAGTGGGCTGAGATGTTGTGGGCTTGGGCTTATTAGAGAGCACGAGTGGGCTGATACATTGTGGGCCGTAATCGGGCCGCTCTGCGCTGCGTGGTTGGTGACCGATGTGCCTGCCCGCGAGATATTTTTGGCGCTCTTTTGGTTTATTTTTCCTGTGGCGATTTTTGATTTCTACCATATTCATACCTTTTAAAGAAAAAAGAGAGATTTATTAATTGTCACCAGTCTTTTTTTGTTTTTGAGCACAACCTGGCCTTTCATTAACAGATGTAAGCTCCACACAATCGCGAGCTACTAAATTGTTTACAAAATCTGGGAGGGGATCATCCCACACCAAGGATTGACCCGGGTCCCATCTCAAAGCGACCTTAGCAGTCTCGTGCGCAGAGGAGTTAGAGGAACGTGGCGAAGCTAAGACTTTATTACAAAGAAAATGATCAGCTAGTAGCTCACGGATACTTCGGAAAAAGACTCCTTCCTGCCATATCCCTGGCCTGTGACGTGATCGCTTCCCACAGTTGGCTGCAATCCGTTTCTAACTCAATCCAGGAGATGCCTGCCCGCTGCGCTGACTCCAACGCAAACAAGCATGCCATCGATTCAGCTGTGAGACTTTTGGTTACAATTGTGAGCAATAATCTGCCCACACAAACCGACGATTTCAATAGTTGCTCGATCTTATGAGCCACATAGTTGCACTCTATCTCCTTCTTCTCCTTCTCCTTGCAGACATTCTTCTGCAAACTTGCATCCTGTTCGCTGCAGCTTAAAGCGGTTGTCGTTGTCGCTGCCGCTCCTCAATTATGTTGTCATGTACCTTTGAGGTTCTTGCAGCTGTAGCCGCTGCGTTGTAAGCTACAGAGAATAGAGCCTTGAGGTCATGAGGTGCGATGTTCTTCAATCACAGCACATCAACATGTTTGCAACTGAACTGCAATAATCTGTCTCAAGGATCATTGGGTTGCTAGATCATTCTGCCGCCACATGGAGAATGCCATCTAGCACTTCAATTTCTTCTGCATACACACCCTTTCGGATTAGTTTGGATCTATCATTTTCCATTCAATTTCTTCAGAATACACTCCCTTTCTGATTAGTTTGGATCTATCATTTTCCATAGGGATTGGAGGGGATTGAGAGGAGTATATGAGAATGAGTGTATCAAAGTAGCCCTCTGTGTTGCTGGCTGGGAAGAGAGCACGTACTATGGTTCATATCCTCACCGTACTACTCTCTCTGTCTTAAATAAATGGATTCCTAATAAGTTTATAACAGATTAGTATGATGAGAAAAGATCATACTACCCTTCATTCATCGGAGTAGATGCAATCTGATCGGTTATTTTCAAGTTGCATGCTATTATATCATTTACTACACACACTCAGGGGGTCCCCAACGGGAGGCTCCCGATTTCTTACGTGGAGCTGAGAGAACGGAAATCTCAATCGCCAGCGACGAGTTCGGCGCTAGTCTCGCACACTTTCTCGCAGAACGTCGGGTCTCTGTTTACTTGTCCCCATGTCACAGCTAATGAGTTTTGTTTCTTTCTTTATTACGCTCCATGCCATCTCAGTCAGCGATTTGACCGGGCTGTTGCAGACGCCCTTAGGGGCTGCGTTGGTGAAAAAGAGGGAAATAGGAAGGGGTGTTGTAAATGCTAACAGAGTCCAAGCGAAATAAATGGGCCGAACCTATTGATTTGTAGACAAATTCTTAGGTTAGGAATCTACTTATTCAGAGACAGGGGAGTACAACTTCATATGACCATTGAAAAATACTAACATTTATTCCTTTAGGCACGTATAGCAAGGAACTAAAATTTTCATTAAAAGCAGTTGCGGGTCCATTTGTCATCAAATAGGCATAGAACCATGGACTACATTCTGTTGGGATGAGCCTACATCCGGTTTTTTTTAAAGTTGTAGTGCAGTTTTATTGAACGGGTGCTGCATAATATAAAAAAATCGGAGATATGTGGAATTAACTCAACAAATTGAGAGTTCAAAAATTCATGTGCCAAAAAAAACGTGTCACACAATTTAGAGGCACATGATTTGTTTTAGATTTTTTTTAAAAAAAATAGTTACCACGTAGAGGGTAGAGGGTATATATCAAAATTTCCAACTGCTTTACGGTTTGTTCATGAGAAATAACAGCAAATAACATTGTTAAAATGCTGCACTATTAAAATTATTTCCTCGTATCTTTAAAGGTGGAGAATAGTATAAAGTGCTAAGATAATGAGGAATTTGTTTTTTTATGAAGAGATATTTTAAGATGATAAATGACTTCCGAAAGAAAGGATAAACATCATGAGAATTCATCGTCATTAATACGAATAATAACAACTTCCATTGGATTATCAAAGAATATCCATGCAAGTGTTCTTGCAATTGGGGTTGATGCTGATGCAGAATCATTTTCCCCCAAATGATACATACACAAACACTTAGACCTAATTTGGATCCAAGGGGAGGCAAACCCAGGGATACAAAGCCCTACTAGAGAATTAAGTTATTTATTCATTCCCATGGATTGTTGGCCGTGAGAAAGTCTGGGATCCCAAGGTAATTTGAGTTTCCAAACTAGCCCTAATATATACACATGCATATTTACCTCTATGAATAATTGAGATATGGCAAATCTTGAAACTGACGAAATCATAGGTGTCCCAATGTGGATGGATAGGTTGCCTACCACTTAATGAATATCGTTGTTTCTTCCTCGAACAATTCTAGAAAAAAATTGCAAAAACATATAACAAGTTTAAGACTTAAACATAAATAGATATGTTCCACCATGAGAAACTTAGCGGTTCGTAGAGCATAGTCATTCATAGGTTTAAGCTATCTGCAACCGGCGGCTACTACAACTTGAAGATGGTACTTTGTTCCTGTAGAGTCTGTATATTTTCCGCAAAGAACTTTACTATCCTTATCCTCCCCAAAAATATCTATTTTTCACGGTGCCTTTGTCAACTTGGTTTCTTGGATTATCCATCCAGGAATTGAACAGAATCATGGAGGTTTAGTTGGTGTGTTTTGTCAACACAAAAAGAGAAGAAAAAAGAAGCGTAAACCCTGGGATGCAGCCACACATGGGTGCATGCACTTGGAAGGCCACCATCGCCATCAAACGCCGCTGGACGACCAAATTTCCTAAACCATGAGCCCCCACCTCTGCAAGAACCGGTGGCACACTGCTAGGCTGCTAGGTACAGTTTGTTTCCATTTCTCTTCCTGAATAATGTACATAGATATGTTACCACCACTCTCAGTAGGCACTGAGACTATAAACCGAGCCGAGAGGCACGCATATAAGAGGATGTCGGGATACAAAGACTAATTGCTAGCTAACTAAAAATTAGTTAAAATTAGTTATAGTGCATTTAAACAGGAGGGCTAATAAGTGGGTTAATTTGTTGGCCAGATCTTCAACGGTTGTATGTCACCTTGCTAGCCAATCTTAGCTAGTTTGAGCTAGTTGTTAACCCAACTAGTAACTATCTCTAGCTCGATCATCCAAACAAGCCATAATTCATGTTGATGGCAAATAATTCTGGGTGGAAACCAGTTGGTATCAGGTCGACAATCAATGGAATATAAACTAGTCATTAAAATCAGCTCAACACATCAAACATGGCAAGAACAAACGGCATGAATATAAACTAATGAGTTAAATGCACCAGAGGTCCATTAACTTGTGAGGAGGTTTCGGTTAGGTCAATCAACTTCCAAAGTGGTTTTTTGGATCCATAAACTTTGTACGCCATATCATCTAGGCCCATACCTCTCCACGTTGGCTTCTCGTGCTGGCGTGGCATGATGTCCGTGGCCATGCAGGCCAGCCGCAGCCCCGCGGGCGCGCGAGCAGAAGCCGGTGGACGGCGCCGCGCCACCCCACTTTGGAAGCTTGTATCTCTCCAACCAGGCCGAATTAGACTTTGGCACTTTAAGCAAAGTTGGAGATCTCGCGTAGCTCTACAACATTTGTTACTACCTCTTGTGCCAAAACTAAACGGATTCGGAGTTAAGAGGGGACAAAGATTGATGTTTCTGTGTATTTTTGCGGTAGTATTGGTTAGGATTGAGAAACGAATTGCGTCGTGGCCGACCACAGGTAGGAGAGCGACGCCGCGTGGCTCCTCTGTGTTGCCCTCGCTTGCGGCCTGCTCCAAGAAAGCCCTGGCCACCAGCGTCTCAGGGTGGCAGTCGCCGTAGGCTACCTCTAGGAGGCCAATCGCCGACAGGCAGTGGTCCTCGGCGATGGCGCGCTCTCCGGCCCTCAGCATAATCCTTGCCCGCATCACGAGGAGCTCCGCCCTCGCTTGGGCGAGCTCCCTGTATACCTTCGGGTCGATCGCCACGTACTTGCGATCGTTAATCCGGCGAGGCGCGCCGATGTACAAGTCCTCGGCCTGGAGGATGACGTCGGTGGCTTCCCGGAGTAGCTCGAGCGCGGCGCCATACGCAGAGTACCCAGTCACGCAGCGTGCGGCGAGCGGTAGCGCGGAGCGCGTGATGAACCGCGCGAGCTCCGACGGCGGCAGCTCCACTGACACGTCAGGCGCCTCGAACCTGAACAGAGACAGGCACGCCGCCCACGTGTGGTCGTCGGCGTGTTGCGCCGCGCCCCCACCCTGCTCGGCGATGGTCTCCACGACGGCACGGGCGACTCGGCCAGAGCCGATCTTGCGGCCGAAGGTTCGGAACACACCGTGCACAGAGACACACCTGGCCCGCGTGCTCCGCCGGGCGATCCCAAGGCGCAGCAGCATTGCCAGCGCGTTCTGCTCGACGCGGCCGGTTTCCAGTGGCGCGCGCGGCGAGGTGCAGCATCGCCGGAGCTCGTGCGTCAAGCGCTTCCACGGCGTCTTCCCGGCCGCGCACGCGCAGGCGGCGTGTATCAACATCGCCGTCAGGATCGGCACCGGCGCGAATAAGCTGCTGGCCTCAAGCAGCCTCTCGGCTACCTTGCCAAGCCCGGCGGGTGTCTCCTAGCGTAGCAGCGTGAAGCACGCGTCCAGGAGCTGGACGAGGCCTGGGTTGTCACGCACCGCGGCGTCGTCCTTGGGTGACCACGTCGGCGCCCGGTGCGGCTCGTCCCTCATCATCTCCCGGAGCTCGGCTGGGCTAACGGCGATCTCGGACAGTATGGAGCCGACGAGGGCGAGGCCTAGAGGCACGCTGCACACCTTCGCTTGGATGTCCGTAAGTACAGCCAAGTCCTCATCTCTAAACATGTGCGCGCCCTTCATGAGATGCATCGATGTTTCCTAGCTCGAAGACCCTCACCCCCTGCAGGCTGGGGAGCCGCGTCGTGATGATGACATGCGTGCGCCCGCCGCCACGGGGCAGGAGCTCCTTAATGGCCCGGCCATCCCACCAGTCGGGTGAGCTCCTTGTTGATCTTCTCAATAGCGACTCCCTCGATCCCATGGAGGCTTCTGGCCCGCTCTGTCGTCGTCGTCTGCAATACATTGTCGCCGACAGCGATGCCCAAGTGATCTGCGAGCTTGAGGTAGCTCTGGCGCAGGTACCTTGCCTCGCCGTGAACCCAGAGGACCTTTTTGTACTCGTGGGCGTGCCTGTGTGCAAACTCAAGCACAAGCTCCGTCTTCCCGGCGCCGGACGCGGCAGAGATGTAGACCACGCCATGTAGAAACGACGCCCCGGTGATGGAACCGTCCAGAGGCATCGGCCTCTTCCCAGCGACCTTGTCATGAGCAGGAGCGTCGCTGCACAGCATGGCCTCCACGTCGAGCAGCTCCCTCTCGCGTCCAACGAAGCTAGTGTTCCAGGGGAACGGGATCTCCGCGTCCGCCGTGGCACGCCACGCCCGGACGGCCGGGACCACCGCCAGTCTGCCAAGCCGCGCATCGAGGATCTGGAGCACGTCAAGGACGCGGTCCCGGAGGTCACCAAGGCGCACGCGGCGTCGCTCTCCTGGCTGTGGTCGGCCACGACGCCATTCGTTTCTCAATCCTGAAGGAAGTAACCAATACTACCGCAAAAATACACGGAAACATCAATCTTTGTCCCCTCTTAACTCCGAATCCGTTTAGTTTTGCCACAAGAGGTAGTAACAAATGTTGTAGAGCTACGCGAGATCTCCAACTTTGCTTAAAGTGCCAAAGTCTAATGCGGTCTGGTTGGAGAGATACAAGCTTCCAAAGTAGGGTGGCGCGACGCCGTCCACCGGCTTCTGCTCGCGCGCCCGTGGGGCTGCTGCTGGCCTGCATGGCCACGACATCATGCCACGTCAGCATGAGAAGCCAACGTAGAGAGGTATGGACCTAGGTGATACGACGTACAAAGTTTATGGACCCAAAAAGCCACTTTGAAAGTTGATGGACCTAACCGAAATCTCCTCACAAGTTAATGGACCTCTGGTGCATTTAACTCTAAACTAATCATTCAAGATTTTTGTGATCATCTGCAGTTTGGAACCTTCGTTAGTGCTTCCAATGCACAGTTGGGAGCTTTTTCTCGAGTTGGACCTAACCTAAAAACGTGCAGCCTGTTCGCTTGTTGGTTTCAGCCAGGGCTTATCAGTCAGCCAACAATGTTTTTCTCTCACAACAAACCAGCACCAGCCGAGCTTATCAGCCCAGAAACCAACCAGCGAACAGGCTCGTGGTCGGAAAGGAGGAAATAAAGATTAGCAAATCGGTGCAGGGCAACATGCTAAAGTGGCCACTGGATTGAAGCACGTTTATGGTGCTCTTTTGAGGGGCAGGTCATGGCCCGCTTGACTTTCTTAAGTTTCTTTTCATTGTAGCTGCTTTCATCTTCTCCTCTTAGTCCCATCCTCTGTCTGTCCTCTCTAATTAACTAGGAGAAGTGGAGAACCACTGAATGAGGCATGCCTTTTTGGTAGGACATTATTCTATCTCTCTCGGTCTGATCTACTATATTAGGCTGCCACAAGTTTGCTGGTAGCCTAATAATAAATAAAAGGATCACCACAGTTTAGGACTAAAAAAAACTGGACTCATGGTGTTGTTTTTGTTAGTGCATATACATGTGCTTCTGTGTTTGGTTCAACAAATTTGTGTTATGAATTGACTTGACGTTGTCATTTAAAACCCTGTGTTAGGTTTCCCTCTTGCAATTGCCTGCAGGTGACCAGAAGAAACCCACTTTGAAAGAAAAAACATTGTGGGGACTTAGCGCCTAAGTGGCTGCTTAAGAAAGCTCCTTTTGCACCATAGAAAGAGAAGATCCACACATGTTCTTCTTTTTCTTTTCTTTTTTACTTTAAAATAGAGTAATGGATGCACTGTAATGAAATTAATAAGTCAAAAAACATGTACTAGCAAAAGGAGCAAAGCGTGGCACTCCCTGCTAACCGAGAAATTTCCAAATTCACAATGTGTTGACAAACATCTCAATAACTTAATTTGTATTGGATAAACATCTTGAGACCAAGTATTGGTATATGCTTAAATTATGGGCCCATATGCATGCAGCAATAGGAAAGATGTGTGCTATAAAGCAGGATTTTAGACAATGTACGTACTCCCATCGTTTTCTGGTTGAGGAAGATAAAAGAACGGCAGCTAATTGTTGAACTTTTGATTCCAACAGAATCGGGTGCTCAGCTTGATATACTCCTTATTATATGTAATTTATTTCTCTTTTCTGCTTTACCTTTGTTTGTTTTAGACATTTTTCTTCCTTTTCGTTCTTATCCTTTCAAATATGGCACTGGTTGGGTTGACTGATATAGCCGCCATACAAAGCATTCAAAGTTCAAGCGGCTAATAGATTTAGAGTGGAGAGCATATTCCTCTTGTCTTGATGGACTTAACTATTCCTTTTGTCTTTATTCATTATGGAGTGTGCAACTAGAACATATGTTGTGAAGTCTTCTAATGGTCAGGCTTTCTCCTAAGTTTATGGTAGAGCCATGGAAAATTTGTTAAGGTTTTGATTTCACCTCTGCACAGGGAAAAATCAATATAGTGAAAAAAAACAAGGTCGGTCTTTGGAGGTCCTTTGGCAAGGGTAAGTGGTTGAGAAAGAACCAACTTCCTTGGAAGCTTCTCAACATTAACAAAGACATAGGATTCGCGGAGGTGAATTCAAATTTCAATAAACAAATAGTGTGCCTTTTTTGCTTGTTGGTGTGTTCATGTCGTGCAAGTTGACTTTTGGAAGATGTATCCTGATCTACTTATTTTTGTTTTTTGTTGTTGTAGGTTTTGCGAGGAGTCAACTCACTACATATCCAATAGCAAGTGGAATCAATTAAATAGGTGTAATTCCTCTCAATTTGTGTTACTCTCTTTACTTAGTGCCGAGACCTTCATCCAATGTTTTCAGATTGGCCTAATCAGACCTTCGGTCAAATATTCCACTACAAGTTCTATAAATCTCTAGAATGCATATTCACCCCCCTCTCCCCACCCCATGTTTTAGGCGACATCTTGATTCTTTCATATACATTTTGATCGACTGCTTTAAGAACTTGGAAGGTAAAGATGTCCATTTGGTTGACATTTTGGTCCTGATGGGTGTACCATTCTACATTATTAACTCCTTGAAACATATCCTTTGAGTACTTTGTTTGACATATGAAGGTGTCGTCCTTGAGTTGCTTGATTTGAAAATCAAGAAATAACTTCAACTCTTCACTGGATCAATGATTTAATGTTAAATCAAATTCAATCAGTGATAAACCACCGGATCATATCATTCAGTCATTCTAGAAGGTTTACTCTTCATCCTCACATCACTAGATGGTTTGGTGAGTCTGACTTCTAGCCACTAGATATATGGTGACACTATAGACACCTATATGAGTCGGTGATCCTTGTATATTTATTGTGAATTTGGTTAGTTTGTCTTGTGATTGTTTCTTAGTTCTAACTCTTCCCATTCTACCACTTTGAGTTTTGTACTAGTGAATAATTATGCTACAAAAATCGGTTTAAAGATGTGACAAAAATGGAATGAATATATATTGTCTCTAAGTAAGCATCTGAATCTCTTTTTTCTAGGGTTTCGATGCTGTATAATAAACATTTTAAGGTGGATTGGTGTTAGTGTATGGGTATCATATATGGGGCCATGCTTGCAACAATGGAAAAGGTGTGTTGTATAGTGAGTTTAGACAATAAGACAACACACTCAAGTATTTGAATATATTGAGGAAGAGAAATGGATCTATCGAGGAAGAGAAAAGAATACAGAGCCTAGCTCAGATGGTTTGGTTCCTTGCAGTGAAACATGTCCTCTCTGATTTAAGTCCCCAATTGACTTGACGTGGATGTATGCATTTTTCTGGATTTATTTTTGGATTTAACGGTGTTCTTCTTTCAGTGGTAGTTGACGACGTGCTCATCGCCTATGGTGATTTTGTCAATCTCAAGATCTGCATGTGCATATATGAGTGTCTATACATGTATTATGATTCGCAAAAAAAATGAAAAATGTAACACCCTAAAATTTGCATAATTTTGAAATAGGTGAATTTGATTTAATTAGGCATTTTGTGAGCATTTAAATTTAGAAAAATGATAACTTATTTAAAATTTAAAATCAAATATAAGGCTTAGCAATATTTTTGTGCATTCATGCCATTGCATTTTGTTTATTGTGATGAGTGGTTTGATCCAAAATTCAAATTTATTTAAAATGTTTTTAAAAATGGATTTGAAAATAGAATTCAGAAATAAAAGAAAAGAAAATTAGAAAATAAAAGCATTTAAAAAGTTGTAAAAATTTATTTGTGAAAGCTTACCAAAATTGCTCATTTTTTATTTGAATTGAAAAGTATATTTGAAATAATATTTAAATTTTGTTTTGGTTCAAGGTTAAAATGAATTCAAAACCTATTTGAAAAAGTATTAGGAAAAACAATTTGGAAAAAGAAAAGAGCAAGCCCTTCCCCTTCTGGCCCACGGCCTGCTCTAGCCCGGCCTCTCTCCTTCCCCTCGGCCCACTTCCCCAGCTGGCCTGCCAGGCCTGCTCTCTCCTCCTTCCCCTCACTCCCCAGCGTGGGTCGAGCCGGCCCAAGCACTCCCTTCCTCTCTCTCACTCGCGCCCGAAGGCCCAAGCTGAGACCGCAGCCCAATTTCGCTCGCTGAGTGGCATAAGCCGCGCGCTCCTTCCCTTCTCCCTTTGACAGCTTGGCCTCTCTCCTGCTTACGCTAACAGCCTAGGCCCGCATGTCAGCTCCGTCTCCCACCTTGGCTCGTGTTCAACGCGGACTCCGCGGTGTCCATGTCCGCCTCCATCACGCCCCCTCTCGGTAACGTCCACCCTACGCTGCCCGGTCCTTAAATAGCGAGCCTCCGCTCCCGTGCCGTCCCCCACCAAGCCATGGAGCAAGCCGTAGCGCTGCCTATGCCCTAGCGTCGCCCATCCGATTCCGCCGAGAAAGCTCTACGCCGTCGTGCCAACTAGCCGCTCCATCATCCCTGTAAATATCTTCTCGAGCTTCTAGTCGAGTTTGTGAACCCGCAGAACCCCTTAACTCCCTCTGTCTCGCTCTATTTTGGTCTCCGTCGCTTCGCCATCGCTCCACCGTCGCTCCGCCGCCGCCATTGCTCATCACCAGCAGTCACTGCTCGCGCTTAGGTGTTGTAGATGGCCGTGTTGAGTTCGTCGTGGCCCAATCTATCTCCCAGAGCCAACCCTGAGTCCAATTTAGCTCCATAGCGCTTTTCCCCAATTTCTCCGACGAGAAATCGCGTTGGCGAAATCACCAACGCCCAGTCCTTGTTCTGGCCGATTTTTCCCCAATCCCCTTTCTCTAGCAAAGTTAAGAAAGAAAAAAATGGACAAGTGTCCGAGATATCTAAAACAATGGGTACTTAGATGCCCACCTGGAAAAAAGAAAAGAAAAAAGAAGAGATAAATAAAATAGCCCCTGTTCTCTAGCAAATGTTTTCAAGTTTCCAAAGAGAGATAAGTTTTTAAGGAGCAAAGTAGAATTAGGTTAGACACCATATATATTCACTATACATCCACACACATGCACATCTTGATTTGATTATATGACTCAGCTCTCTTTGGATCCGTTGTTTGACTTTACAATATATGCATTGCAAGTATGCTCTCTTTGGATCTGTTATTTGACTTTACAAGATTGTTTTGATATAAGGATTTACTCTGAACTGGAAACTCATGGGTAGCATATGCTTGATCTAAGTCTAGGTAATTGACGGATATGATATGAGAAGGTCTGAGCTACTGTTTATCATGTTCCAAGTGGCACTAAAGTTCTAGAGATTTACTTTTTGAAAAACATAAAAATGCTACATGATGAATTCCTGTATGACAAAGCTTGAATTCCTACCAGAGCCATACATGTTATTTAGGCTAAAAAAACTTCCACATATATGCTGCTTGTAATTGCATTGAGTTTTGTCCAGCTTTGTTGACCCTTATGAGAGGTTTGTCATGCTGTTAAAATCAAGATCATGTACACACCACCCAAATATGCACTACTCCTACACTGGGGGTAGGCGCAAAAACATGCCTTCCATCTAGATCCACCCAAAAAATGTTCTACTCCTACACTGGAAGTAAACACAAAAACATGCTTAATAGGTTTTTCATCCACCAAATAAATACTCCAAGTTCTTGTTGCTATCTCTCAAAAGTTTCTGTTGTAGAAAAGAGGCATGGGCTATGCAAAAGTTATTCATATAAAAATAAAGAAAAAAAGTTAAGAAAGAAAAAAAATGGACAAGTGTCCGAGATATCTAAAACAATGGGTACTTAGATGCCCGCCTGGAAAAAAGAAAAGAAAAAAGAAGAGAGAAATAAAATAGCCCCTGTTCTCTAGCAAATGTTTTCAAGTTTCTAAAGAGAGATAAGTTTTTAAGGAGCAAAGTAGAATTAGGTTAGCCACCATATATATCCACTATACATCCACACACATGCACATCTTGATTTGATTGTATGACTCAGCTCTCTTTGGATCCGTTGTTTGACTTTACAATATATGCATTGCAAGTATGCTCTAGTTTTGTCCCTACCTATGAACTCCACATAAGCCTTAGTGGTAGGAAGAAAAAGGCATAACATCTTTATTGCCTTGATGAGGATCCACAAATACCACATATATTAAGAGACTTGAGAGTGTCATACAATGGAATCTCTGAGTTTTATTTTGAAAACTTATAAAAAAAAACTCTAGAATAATGGTGGAACAAAGAACTCGAGACATAGTGCTTGACTTGATCATTATGTCTTTCAATTGCTCAAGACCCAAGTGAAGGCTAAGAAGCCCCATGGTTGAAGGTAATATGGGTAAGTTTGAAAGTCAGAACAGTTTATTTTAATCTAGAGGAGAATTCTTGATTGAACGCCTGTGTACTTTTGAGGCGTGAAAGTATTGTAGCAACTCCTGATCCATTGCTAAGTTTGGCATTGCTCAGGGACGAGCAAAGGTTAAGCTCGGGGGAGTTTGTTGACGGTAGTTATCATCCATCATGAACCATCAATGTAACATGAATAAATGAGTAAAAATGATCACCAACATAGACTTAGAGGTTTAAACTGATAATTTTCATGAGTTTTTATGAATCTATGTTTTTAGCAGGGTTTATCCAGAAAACCGTCAAGGTTGATCAAATCGTCAAATTTAATCGGGATTATCCGTGACGTAAATAGCACCAGAAGGTTCTAGAGGACACCAGAGAACTGCACATCGAAGATGACCGTGAGCGACCTCTAGGTGGGACTGGCTGGTCCCACCTACAGGTCGGCTGATCCTAGGGCCCACCTACCAGCCGCCATCTTCGCACGTCGGTTCTCTACTGCCTTAAGGATTGCATCTCCACCGTTCTTTCAAGTCAGTTCGATCCGAGGGTCCAGAATTGACGCTATCCCCTATATATACAGCCCTGTACCTCCTTCAGAAGAGGCATCCTGAAACCCTAAGTCATATCCTCCTCATCAGGATCAGAGCCAGCTATCAAGAGAAGATTAGTCCCCCATAGGATTTAGTCTTATAAATAATTGTGAGATAGAGTGTGAGGTAAGAGTTTGGAGAAAGTGCTGGCCTGTCGGTGCTCTCTCTATGGCTTGTACCTTGGAGGATCCAAGTTCCATTTGAGCTTGCTTCTGAGACTTCTTTGGTAATCAACTTCTGATTCAAGTAAGCATCTTGCTTATATTGTTCATCGGGATCACGACTCTTTTGAGTGCTTTATTCTCTTCCTAGGGGGAGTAAAGTATTAATCATAAGTGTAAGCGTGGTGCTTAGACTTGGGTTGATCGTGGATGCACCCTGCATTCCGGATCAGTGGTAGCTCGTGAGGGCAACTCTTATAGCCTCGTTCAATCCTTTGTAGTCCACCTCCCGTTTGTAGGCCAAGTAGGACCCGGTTACGAAGAAAAAACATCCTCTGCTGGTGTATTTTTCTTAGTAATGTCCCTAGTTGAATAGTAGAAGATATAGCTTACCGAAGTCAGAACTAGAGAATCTTAGTTATCCTCTCTACGATCCTATTTATCCTTAGCCTTATTTCTACCCTTGGTTAAGTTAGACCGTAGTTAGTCTTACGCGTTTCCCTGTGGATACGATACTTGGAATACTTTCGGGTGAAAGCTATAGCGGTATCTGTGCACTTACGGATTTATCTGTGTGCGTTAATAAATACCAACAGATGACAAGGTCATCGGCGTAGAGGGAGGCGCGGTGCGTGATTGCATGGCCAGGCAACGACGTTAATGCCACACGACGATCTGCTTCATGGATAAGTGAGTTGACGGCCTCCATGACAATCACAAACAGCATCGGCGACCGCAACAGAATCATCAACGCATCATTTAGAAGATGGATGCTCCTGCCGTCCAGCGACCGCAAAGCATTGAACGTGTTGATGACGTCCTGCTTTATAATCCCCCATGCCACATTGTAGAAGAGACCAGTAAAACCATCCGGCCCGGGAGCACGGTCAGGGTGAGGTCTTTGATGGTCGCCCAAATCTCCTCTGAGGAGAAGCATGCATCAATTCCAATAAGATCAAGCTGAGGGAGGAGTTCATCAAGGCGCAGGGAGTGCAACCGTTGAAAGGGGGCTCCCAAGATGCCCTTGTAGTAGTTGTAGATGAGGTCTTCCTTGGCTTCCTCGGCGGAGAACCACCTCCCATCAATATGAAACTGATTTGATAAAAAACTATATTTGTTCAAAAAAGACTGACTATTTGGGGGTGGGAGTGACCGATAGATATGGCCGCCATACTATAGAGTTCAAAACTAAAGTGGCAAATATATTTAGAAAGGATAATATAATGAGTGCAGAAAAAATTCACCTGACTAGTCCGGTTAGAGCTTGATTTTCTATAATCATTTTTCCCAGAAAAAAATGGTCATTCATGAGTACTGGGAACAACACTAAATAATGCACAAGCTACGTTTTGATTTGAGGGGATAAAGTACACTGTATATGTGAATCTTTGGCTTTCCATTCTAATCTTATAAGTAACACAAACCAAGAAGCTGCATGCACGTGCACTGTTAACAGTTCGTTGAGACTGGTCACTGGTGAAATACACATGCGATCCACTAAACTACTTTGGTAGAGTCACGATCTGGCCATCTGGGGAGACATTGGCTGGCTAGATGTTGTGTTTTTCGAGCTGCTACCTGCAGGGTAGAACCCAGCATCATCTCTTACGACAATGCGTATATTCGATCGGATATAGATAAGTGAAAGATGAGTAACATCTAAAATAACCAGTAATATAGTGGGTTCTTATTCCTCCGACAGCGATACTTCTTGGTTTTGTGGCAATTGGCATGAAAAATAACCAGTAATTTATGTTTATCGTAAATCAATATCTGTAAACATGGTAAGAAAAACCCTGTTGAAGGATCTGACCCTAAAAGGAGCGAGTATATAAGTTAATAACAAAATTCCTTTTTAGGGTTTTGTAATGCTCTATTCTGGTGCTGACCAATCAATTAGCTAAGGCAATTAAAGCCCAGTTTGGATCCATCCAACTAGAGTTTAGCTAGCTAAAATTCTCCTAGTTAAACTTTAGCTGGGGTGTTTGATCCTCCAGCTAATAAACTCATCTAACTAGGTTGAAATAGCTAAATTCAACTAAACTTTAGTTGGTCATTTAGTTGGGCCGTTTGGATCACTAGCAGGTAAATTTAGCCCGCTAAAATTTATTTGGTGGATCTAAACAGACCCTTAAACAGGATTGGAGGGAGGAATACTTCCCAGACAAGCCCATGGAACAAATGTATTTATGGAATATACCTAAGAATATTTTTTTAACAAGGATCATGTGGACGGCTGTATGCATATGCATTCGTGGAGATGCCCACCGACCATGCAGACGTATTAATTATTATTAATCAATGTGTATAACTTCCATTCACTAGCTAGCTAGGTGACTAGAAGGCCACTAACCCACTATAATCTATATTAGGCCATGCTATTTTGATTTTGTTGCTTATCGAACTTTTTATGAAATCCTCTTAATCATCTGATATAAAGAAAAATAATAATATTTAGTCTCATTGTCGATCTTTAATCCTCCAGCAATCCAACACGCTGATTTATATTAACAACTCATTAATTATTTCATTACCACGTCAGTTTTCAGAATTAGACTCCTTTGATTTAATTAAGCTAACACCTTGATTAAAGGTACACATGAAAAAAGGAATAGTGGCGCGGCTATGAGAGGTCTTAGGGTGTGATCTTCCTTCTTTCTCAAGAAATTCCACACTGGCTACTATAAAGGCCTCTCAACCCAGAAACTAAATGATTTCTATGACTATTAATTAGTATGCCAACTAAGCAAAATATTGATGTCATATTGTAGTAGTTAATAAAAAGACGGGATAAAATGGTTTCATACATAGGAAACTATGTCTACACAAGAACCAATATACAAATAGATGAGATTGGTAAATGATGTATGAGAGAAGGCATTGGACAAAATTTAATTTTAAAGAAACTGCCTATCAAAATCTGCTTTCTATGGACTCGTCATGTTCGCTTGGCTTATAAGTCGTACTTTTTCAGTCAACGAACAGTATTTTTCTCTCACAATAAATCAACCAACAATACTTTCAGTCATGGCTTATCAGTCAAGCGAACATGACATTGGTAAGTATGAAAAGCATCTTATAGTTTCCGAGTTTGGACTGTCTATAAAAATATTTCACTGCATGAGAAATTGGAAGCCTCTTCTACACAAAAGTGCACATAAAACTTGCATTCTCATAGGCAATCATTGATGCATCGCATTCAAGTGAGGACGTGAGGTGGACCCCACAATGTTAGGCCCAAACATATATAAGACCCTGGACAATAATAATTGAGGAGGCCATGTTTGTCTCTTTTTCCTAGCTAGTCCATTTCATTTTCCTCTCCAAGAAGAATGAATAATAAAAGGAGAAAATTCCAGCTCACGTATCTGTTTGTGGTCTAGTACAGTTTGGACTCATCCGCCCATGCATATTATTTTCCAGACGGTCAACCTTTTCTTAAGCTCATTTTGGTATGATATGAATAAATATAAATATTTTGTTTGGGATAGGGCGAGTGTGATGTTTTATTTCTTCTTAGAGTACTCTCCTTCTTATATGAGCATTGGTAAAAAAAAACTCTTCTAGGTTGGTTTTTGAGAGTGAGTAGAATAATGTGGCCTCTATCCATGGAGAAAGTCAACTGAAATAATTAGTAGGATATATAGTCGATATGTTTTCTTAATTATACTAACATGGTGACCAATACTACAGATATGATTTTTATTTTAAATTTCTGGTGTGACTACTGTTGCTGAAAAATATTGCTAACCACAGCTATCTCATGTGGTAGCACGTGTCATCACAGATAGTGAACCATGGTTTTTGAAAGTGATTTTGTTTCGTAAAAGAAGATCACTTTCTTGCGCACCAAATTAAACGCTACATATACCCATATAAAAGAAAATCTGTAATGGCTTTTAATTATGAGACAAGATTGGTTTTTACCGGGCAAAATTTGGGCACTAGTTTAATTGTGTTCCTATAAGTTGTTAGCTTGGAGCTCTCCATTGGATGGTAGGGTAGGTGGGTACTGATAAACAGTGTGTCCAAGTACCTTGAAGATACAATGAACCTACATCGCCTTTATAAAAGCATTGGTAAAAAAAAGTAGAGTCGAATGCTGAAAGATCATTTAAAATGCTACTAGAAAAGACAATGCCTACGTTGCTGTAATTCAAAAACATACGTCAATTTTCTTGAATTTGTGCCCATCGTCGAGTCCATTTTCCTTAACTTTAGAGGTACATTGAAATTGTGTCAATAATATAATGTTCTCAGACTAAACGACTTTTTAAATTGTTTTTTTAAAAACAAAATGAGTTGGTTATTTTTATTTAGATCTCCACTAATTGCAAATATCTCACGCCTCCAAAATTCATAATTGCCATGATTCATTCGTAGAGGTAGCTTCGCCTGAAAGAGAAACGAAGATCAGCTGGCTGAAAAAATATCCTTTGCCTGACCCGGGGTCAGTTGGTTCCATTCTGGGGCCTTGTTTAGATCACCTCCAAATTCTAAGTTTTTTCATTTTTTCTTCATCACATTAATTTTTGAACATATACATAGAGCATTAAATATAGGTAAAAAAATAATTAATTGCACAGTTTGGATGTAAATCACGAGACGAATCTTTTAAGCCTAGTTAGTCCATGATCAAACAAAGTTTGTCAAATACAAACGAAACATGCTACAGTATCTAGATTGCAAAAATTTGCAATCTAAACAAGGCCCAACTGCACTTTCGGAAAAGCGCAAAGATTCCTCGCAGGGGCACTGCCGACGCCAAATTTTTCAAGATTTTTCATCACATCGAATCTTTGACGCATGCATAAAGTATTAAATATAAATAAAAAATAAAACTAATTACACAGTTTAGACGAAATCCACAAGACGAATCTTTTAAGTCTAATTAGACTATGATTGAACACTAATTGTCAAATAACAACGAAAATGTTACAGTGTCGTTTTGCCAAAATTTTCGACAACTAAACTGGGCCCTACTACAGTCGGCACATGTGGTCCGTGTAAACCGAAAGAGTATTAAAACTGATCTCTTGTGTTGTGAAGATTAACAATTCGAGGAGGAACTGATTCTTGTGTTGCCTCTACGGTTTTACATTACATTAAAGATGGGTGAGAGGTGCAGAATGGCTCGTACTAAAGTCAGTCTGATGAGATCTGCCCCTATTCTCTCTTCTTCTTTTTTGTATTCTTGGAAGATTATGGAAAAAATATTAAAAGAAATGTGACCTAACATAAATTTTCATTGAACCAATAACTACAAATAGCAAGAGAAGCTACCTCAAGATTTGCTGAATAAAAAAAATATTCTAACTTAGCTAAATGTTTACTATGCACGCACTTAGAGGATGGTATTGTCAAACGCAGTCATAGAATAAAGCTCAGAACTAAAATAAGTATTATCAATTAAAAAATATTGCTATCCCACATAGATACCTGTTTAAAAGTACCAAAATAAATGCCTTTTACATCATTTTTCACTTTTCAATAGGTTTGATTGAGCCAAACTACACCATATATATGCTTATTTAGTAGTATCAATCATAACTGATAACTGTAACACAAGTCCAATGCCTAAACTTATTAAAAAAAAACTACACGTCACACCACAATAACACATAAGATACTCTGTTATGGTTCCAATCAATCAGCCACGCCATCTAAGCCGCCAAACCCCCTACAACCGGGCCTAACCTGTCACGCATCGGCACGCAGCACCCTGTGGTGCACCTAGCAATTCGGCCGCATGATGGACGAACAGAAACAACCCACGAGGGCCACTGACAGCCACCCAAGACTAGACTAGTAAAGATTCCCTTCACCTTTCTCCCATCACCATTCTGAAACCCCATGGACGAGGAGAATTTACCAAAACGCCCTCGTGTGGGAGTTTACCGAAATGCCCTCGCCCCGGCATTAAATAAGCCTCCCCGGCTCACCTGATTCCCTCCCCCTTCCCTCTCTTCCGCCTCTCCGATTGAGTGGCTCACCTTCTTCCCCAGCCAGCACGAGCTTGATAGCTACAATCCTCTCTCGAGATTTCAGCTCGGTTCTCCTCCGGAGGTCGAGCAGACCAGCCTCCTCCTCCTCCGACCGAAGCTCTCTCTGCCCAGTTCGCCATTCCAGGAACTGCTGCTGTTCTTGGCAGATCTTGGCCGGAGATCCATACAAACTTGCGTGTTGGGGGTTCTCCGGAGTTCCTTGCGCTGGAGGGAGGTTTCGTTCTCGCCGGCCATGGTTTGGCTGGGAAGCACCAGCAGCACCTTGATGCCAAATCTCTGAGCTTTATGAAGATCGCCACTCACCTGCGCCGCTCCTGCTTCCTCCACTCCTTCTCGATTGTCTTCCTCTACTGGTTTTATGTGATCTCATAACTTGCCCTCCCACCGGATCCGCCATTCTCTTCCCCGTTCTGCTCTCTCCGTCCGTCCCCTCTCCCTTCTCCCTTCTTTCTTGCTTGCTTTCCCGAACAATCGCCGAATAATAGCACTAGCAGCAGCGGCAGCGGTAGAGAATCTTTTGGAGGTAAGCTAGACCGACCGGTCGATCGAAAGATGTCGTCGTCGCTGTCTCCGGCGGGGACGGGGAGGACGTCCGGGTCGGACGGCGACTCGGCGGCGGCGGACACGCACCGGCGCGAGAAGCGGCGGCTGTCGAACCGCGAGTCGGCGCGGCGGTCCCGGCTGCGGAAGCAGCAGCACCTGGACGAGCTGGTGCAGGAGGTGGCGCGCCTGCAGGCCGAGAACGCGCGCGTGGCCGCGCGCGCCGCCGACATCGCGTCCCAGTACGCCCGCGTCGAGCAGGAGAACACCGTGCTCCGGGCACGCGCCGCCGAGCTCGGCGACCGCCTCCGCTCCGTCAACGAGGTGCTCCGCGTCGTCGAGGAGTTCAGCGGCGTCGCCATGGACATCCAGGAGGAGATGCCCGCTGACGACCCGCTGCTCCGCCCCTGGCAGCTGCCCTACCCGGCCGCCGCCATGCCCATCGGCGCCCCGCACATGCTCCACTACTGATGATTGCTTTGCTTCCACCAACCGTGGCAGCTGGGGCTGGGCCTGGCTGGCAACAAGACAAGAAGAATTGGCTGCGTCTCAACTCATGATAACATTCACATCTACTACCTGGCTTTTGAGAATTACATAGCCTCTACTATCTGCTGCTGTGTTAAATCTACTACCTCCTGGTTTCTTCAATAATTGTTGCTGTTCTGTCTGTCTGTCTGTCAGTGTGTATGTATGAGATGATGCTCATCTTATGTTATGTAAGGCTTAATTGTGTGTCTTGTTGTACTTTCTGTCTTGTAATGTTATAAGAATAATAAGTGTTATGTAATCTCCTACAGCTAAGTGTTCATTCAGATCTGATGGTGTTTCAATTTTTGTGTATGGTTAGCTTATTCAGCTAGCAAGTAACTCCACAGAAATACTCTCATGGAGTTCACATGGAAAATTTTCAAGCTTATTGAGGTGCCAACTTCACTTCACTTCACTGATTATGGGTTACTTATGAAAGAGTAACAAAAGTAAAAAGATTTCATAAGTCACAAAAGTTGAGTTCATATCAGACCTCAAAGCAAGGAAAAAGGCACCAAAACAACTTGAGTGCAAAGTAACACATCTACTGTGTGTTTGGTTGGGAGGACGATGTGGGACGGGATGGGATGGACCCGAGATCAGCGCTGTTTGGTTGGGAGACGGAGTGGAGCGAGGACATTCCCGATGTGAATATTCGCGTGAGATGCGGGGCGACCCCGTCCCCCAAAATTTCACGGACGGGGTCCATCCCAGGTGGGACGAGCGGCGAGCGCGCGGGGGAGCCATGCTGGATGCGGAGGAGAAGAGGAGTGTGGGGGGCTTCGACCGGCGAGCGCGCGGGGGAGATCCAGCCGGCTACCATCGCGCGGGGGAGCTCCGGCCGGCGAGCGCGCGGGGGAGCTCCGGCTGGCGAGCGCGCGGGGGAGATCCAGCCGGCTGCCGTCGCACGGGCAAGCGCGCAGCTGAGATCCGGCCCGCTGCCGCCGCGGGTGACCTTCGGCTGCTGGCGTGCGGGTGAGGGCACGAGCGAGCAGTGGCCCCGCCGGCGCCGTGCGGGTGAGGGCCAGCTCCGCCCCGCCGACGCCGCGCTGCGAGCCTGGGAGGACCGAGGAAGACGATGCGTGCGTGTGTAGGAAAAAGGGGGAAAGGAGAAAGGAAAAAAATAAATAAGGAAGAAGAAAAAAGAAAAAAAAAAGAAAAGGAAGAAGAAAAAAAATCTGATGGATGTGGGCCCTGTATGTCAATAGCTCATCCCACTTTTGAAGTTCCAGAACCAAACAGAAAACGGGTTGGTCCCGTCCTTTATCAATCAAACAAAAAATAAACTCGTTCCGTCCCACAAACCAGAGATAGGACCATCCCACCCCCACAACCAATCGCTACCTAAAGCGATCAAATCAAAGGGCATATCTTCTGTTGCAAAGCTCTTCGTGGGATCCTGTCTGCTGACAGCTCCCTCTCCTATGTTGCTCGCCGATCTTTCCTTGGCATCAAAGCAGTAAAAGAACAATTCTTTCATCGAAAAAATACAAAATACATATGACAAGATGCATTATTGCATCGGCATGCATCCTCTTCATTTCCTCCGCCTACTCACTCCCTTAGTTTGTCCTTGTGTTTTCTATACACTTCAATTTATAATAAAAGCTTAACTTGGAACAACCGAAAATCTAACCCAACCTCATTTTGGAACTGATGAAGTATATATGTCTAGAAAAGAGTAATAAGAGCATCTCCCAGAGTTCCTAAATAACAATCGTCAAATCAATGAGTTTTCTAATTCACTATATTTGTTGGATTTCTCCAACCATTTCCAATATCTCATCTCTAAAAACTAGAAGGTATTTTTGCATAAAAAATTCTAGATTATTTTCAAATCACTTTGGTCACTAGTTCTAGCTCTTATACACACATTGGGAAGTCTGTTCCTTCTCCATTTCTTTCTCATGCCCTTCCATCTTCTGGATCGACAATAGGATAAGCACACATATATTTTCATGCTATTGGATCAATTTTACCAAGTGCAGAAAGATAGGGACTTGAGAAAAAGAATCGCTGAAGAGAGGTTTTTTTTAGTTTTGCCAAAAAAAAAACAAGATTGTGAGTTTTGCAAAGGTCTCAGAATGCTCTAAGCAATCGTTAACATCCATGACGAATGCAAAAACGAGAGTGAAAGGCGCAAGAAAACCTTAAAAACTTATCTTGACCGAACTAATGACGTTATCAAATAAAAGAGCACCAGCTGAGCGTGCAACATGTCAATATTATTAGTGCATCACCCACTCAAAGTTACGTCAAAACCAAAAGTTTGGGAATGGCCTGCTAGGTAACTGTGAACCAGTCACATAAAGTCGAGCAAAGTTACACGCAAAGATCACATAAACATATGTAAAAGTAGATCAATGTTTGGTATGACATGGACATGCTCAAATAGTCATGACAAGGAAAGGAAATTCAACAAAATCTGGTGTTCTCAAATGGTTACTCTTATTTTCAAGACAAATCTCCACAGCATTCACTTTGTCATGCTCTCCAGAGAGTTTTGAAAACTGGCAGAAAAAAGACTTCAGCTTTGACAAGTGGAAACTACTCCTCGACGACGACGCTGATCTGGCCCTTGTCAAGCATGTCGTAGAAGGATCTAGTCTTCCTCTGCTCGTTCCAGTGGTGCATCTTCCACATACCTCCTGCGATCAGACCCAGGGTCAGTCCAATGAAGATCTCCTTCACCACGCTCGGGCCCTTGAGGGTGGCATGTGCAACCCTGCCACCTGCCATTTGCTTGCTTGTTGAGGTCAGACGTCAAGTGCCTGAAGTGAAAGCAATGGAGATTCTGTGAGCTGATACGTGGGAGCAACAGGCAGGCAGCATATCTTCACTAAGGTAGAAAGATACTCTTAATAAATGCAGACATGTGCATACAGCATCGCATTTTGGCCCTTTCAAATTCTATGATTAGTCACACCTACAAGGGGAGGCTAAGGTGATATTTATATAGCAAAATTGGACCCAAAATTATATACAGCCTGTTCGTTTCGGCTGAAACGATCGTGGATTATTACTGCTGGCTGGTTTGGTGTGAGAGAAAAATACTGTTCTGGCTTATAATCCACGATCGTTTACGACCAAGCGAACAGACTGATAGTAATGAGGTATTATGAAGAATCGCACACAAATATGCAGAGACACCAGCTTCACAAAGCCAACAAGGTATTCAGAAATAGTAGAGGGATTTATTGTTGAACAGCAACCTCTCCCAGAAAATCATCATCAAAACTCAAAAGAATCAACTCCCTCTATTCTTACATTTGCATCCTAAATTTCCCTATTCACCACAAAATATTTCTTCACGATGAGGGCAGAAATAGAAAATGACACCTGAAACACTTCCAGCATTGGTCTCAATCATTGCTTCTTCGACCAAAAAACAAATGTACACCAGGTACCCTTCACCTAACCTGGCACTCACTCCCAAAACATAGCCATCATAGTCAAACAAAGCCACAAAATGCTGCAATGCAAATTAGTTGGACGAATTTCCTTATCACCCAACAAAGAATAAAGGTAACAATATCAACATCCTAGCATCTGCAATGGCGAGAGCGGAAACTATCCACTACCTAACAAGCATACATCAAACCAGACAAACAATAATATCAGCATCGCACAAGGCTGCATCATTGACTTATCATCAACTAAACAACAAATGTATAAATAAGCTATAAGATTACCATGCGGATTTACAATTCGATGCAAAATCTTAGATGTTACAGACACCCCCAACAAAGACCAATGAGCATGCTCACAAAAACTCCAAACAGATACAACAGGTAGCTCACTTTGATCCAAGTAGTTGCCAGACATGCTCCAAAATACTCCCTCCATCCCAAGTCCAATGATTTCTAGTGTTTGGTTTTAGGACAATTTACAGGAGGGAAAAGACATGTATCCCTCAATCAAACAATTAAATCACCAGTAATGCAAATAAATCCTCCCTATTCAGGCAACCAATGCCATATATGACAGCGTTATAATCGTGCCTATTCAGGTGGATTACACCAAATTTCCTTATATTTGTGGACAAAATCCAATTAGCTGCAGTAAAAATAGACAGCAGATTGACTTATTTGTGAAATAGACAACAATAACAGACTGCTAACAAAAGGTAAAACCAAAAGCTTCAGAAAATATGAGGCACACTTGAGACTTCAGTTAGTTGGCACTAAGAGCAGATTATGCTTCAGAGTAGGAAAGGACTGGAAGATAGCTATGATACACATACATAATTTATAATACAAATAAATTCAATTAATCTACAGGTAGTACCGTAGAAGTTCATGTAAAGTGCCTAGGGTCTGAACAACAACACGACGCCAAGGAACTTTACCAAAGTGTTTACAGGCTAGCATCAGCAGGCAATTTCAATATTAATTCATTAATAACAACTCAAAAGAATACAATATCAGTATAACAAATGGAAGTGCATATGCATATATAGTGTAACAAAAGTAATGCAACAATCTAATCCTAAGAGTACAATGAAGAGGCAATCTAAAGCAGCATCCGTACCACAGCACCTGGTGTGATATACTCGTGTGCACCAATACTTACTCCTAAATATCATGTATCCTAGAAGCTACAGGGAAATGGAAAGCAACAGCAAGCTCATAAGACCTAATAACATGCGATAAAGTGAAAGAACCACCACACATTGGAGTAAATCTCGGGTCTAGGATAGAGGCTAAAGTTCATCCACGCACTGGAAATTGTCTAAGAAGATCGAGACATGAAGATCCACAATGCAAAGCTTTAAATATAGAGTTGAAGATGAACAGTCAGCTTGAACGTATGCTAGCTAGACAGACGCCTAGACCCGAAAATCCAATACGTAACAGCTCCCATAAGTCAATGTCACAAGAACATAGGCTTAAGAGAACGCATCATTTGGAGGTAGTATAACTGCAGCCTGATTCCCAACCCAACCTATGAAGGTAATATAACATAAGCATGCCCTTAAAACAATGTCTACTGGTTAATTTCCTATGCAAAGCAGAGAACCCTACGTTGATTCAGGTTATGGATGAGCACAGAAATACTGAGAAGTGGAGTACACAAAACAATAGTCAACATACATTTTTCCTATTGTTGCATTTAGATTATGTGATGTGCTCATGTACATCATGAAACGAACACCTAGTACCTGAGAGGCTACACTCGTCAAAGGCTAATGCTAAGCAAGAAGATTGCACTCATAAGATAAACTTGTGATAGGTTAGATGCAGCCTGGTTCCAGGCTTAAAGAGCAGAACTGCATCCAAATGATGAATATGAACAAATGCAAACCCTTGTCACTATAAAAAAATGGTAGACCAGAAATTGTCACAAAGATGTACGCTATGCCTCTGCGCCGTCTAGAGGCAACCGCAAACGCAGTCGGATCCCCAAATCCAGTTTATTAACATCAGTAACAACTACAATCCCCGTGAAGTTGATTCCAAATACCCTATTTGCATACTAGCCCATCCACGCTGAATCCGGATCTTTGAGCAAACAACAGAAACTGAATAGAGGAAATTATTACACACCAAAAGAAATAGCTTTGCATATACTCTAGACAGTATTTTCCCTGCAACAAGCACCATTTCTTTTTCAACCCCAGCATCCCTCCCGCATCGCAGGCAAGCATACACCGGTGCATAAGAATAATACACCAGAACTGTTCGCCGCGGACTGGATCGGTATTACCATTCCCATCACTCCGTGGCAGACGACCCTCCCTTCATCCCCAGGAACCAAAAGCAGAGATGGCCGCGGTATCCGCCGCCCCCGCCAATCTATCGACACGACGACCTAGCGCCCTCGCCTTACACGCCATCGACACCCCCACACGGAACCGGATCCGCCGCGCGAACCCAGCGCGCCGGCGCCGACGGGTAGCCAGATCCGGTCGGCCAAGGAAACCGAAAGGGTTAGCTTTCTCTTCGAAACGCGAGCAGGCGCGTAGCGGTGCGGGATCAGGCGCCGGGAAAGTAAGTAAGGATCCTCGGTACGGTGGACGGGAGGGGAGGGGAGCTCACCGCGCCGGGAATGGAGGGGACCTGCGCCGCCGCCGAGAGGAAGGACACCGAGGGTAATTCGATCCGTGTGGGGTGGCGTTTTTGCGGGGACGCCCTTTAAAGGCCGCCTATTCGCGAGCGAGTGGCCGGTGCTGGTCTGGGCGTCTGCCGCTGACTATGACCGGCTCCAGCAGAGTTTACGTATTGTAGGCCTAGTTTACGTCTTCGGTGGTCGTTTGGCCCTGTACCGTGTTGTATGCCTACGGCTACCGCTCTATCCTTGGTCCTAAAAAGAAATGTCCTATAGTAGTTTTAGTAAAGTTAAAGTATCATAATTTCACCAAATTTATAGAAAGTATTCATTAATATTTATGCACCAAATGAATATACTATGAAACTATGGCCCCGTTCGTTTCGCTGAAAAAAAAGGTTAAGATATTGTTCCGACTGATTTGTTGCGAGAGAAAAACACTGTTCTGACTGAAAAACAGGCCGAAAAAGACGGATTATAAGAGAAGTGAATATGGGCTATATAACATGACAAAATGAGGTCTTGCTTGGATCAGTTAGAGCTATTTAGTAGATGGGGCTAAAGAGTAGCCCACAACTAGTTGGCTAACAACTATAATCAAAGACTTAGCTAATTCAACCTACAAATTAGCTCCATGTTTGGATTGACTATGTCTTGTAACAACTAGCTAACAATTGGCCATACATATCCAAACGAGTATTGACCAGTGCTATGTTGATTGATTTTATTTAATTTAATTAAACTTATAGTAACTTAGGGCCCATTTGGAACGAAGGAATCCAAAACACAGGAATAGGAAAAAACACAGAAATAAGGTATGATGAAAAGTGAAAAACTACGGGATTTCAAAACACAGGAACGGAAAATTTAGGCTGTTTGGAACACAGGAATTTATAACATAGGAATTGTAACATGTAAGGCAAATGGGGTCAGTAGAGAGCCAACGATGATTGTTTCCCTTGGATCGCAGTGGATGTTTTATTTCCTGTGTTTTGCACATCAGCTACTCCCTTTCCTGTGGAACGTAACTCGGCATTCCTCCAATCCAAACGCTCCAACGTGATTCCTTTCCTCTGGAATCTGTTCCCTCAAAATTCTCGTGGAAATCCTTCGTTCCAAATAGGGCCTTAACTTTGAATATACTCATAAAGTACCTTTTTTTAGATGGAGATAGAATCTAAGCATAATACGTACACATCTATGCACTGCTTCAATAGGTCCACTCCACCTACCAAGTGGACCAATCACAGGGGCTTAGTCTAGCTGTCGTCGAATTCCAGAACTCATCCTTGCACGGGTAAACTCAGGGCAAAGATAGAAACTCCCTCCATTTATAAGATATTCTGAATTTTCTATATACCTAACTTTTATTACGTGTCTAGATAAATATTAGTCATAACATCTTATAATTTGGAATAAAATGAGTAATTGATTTCTTTGATGAGGAGTGAGAACATATGCTGAGGAGGGAACCCCTATAGCTATAGAACGTTTTGGAAGACAACTTTGAACTGAAGTCGAGTACCAAATGTGTTTGCATTGAATTTATATGAGCCTTATGGACCAAAAGGCCATTGCTCATTTGCTCCACAAGGCTCATCAGCTCATGCTAGGCGGCAAGGCTATCCACCCAATGCCATGTCCCCATGATAAGCTGAAACGAACTCCTATAAAAGGCAACCGCAGCCGAAACAGGGGGTGTCTTCTCTTTTGCTGGACTAGTGCGACTTGTGCCGGTGCGGTTGTGACTAGAGTGCAAGAGGTCCCGGCGTCAGTGTATTCACGGTGAAGTTGAGCCCCGGAGTCCGAAGATCGGTGCGGGTGTGCGCAGAATGATAATTTTTTTTTCTAGAACCGAGAAACTAAATAAATGGTCAAAGTTGTATTTCAGAAAACTTGTATTATTTCCAAATATCACTTCTCACGAGGAGTTGGTGAATGTAAATGGTCAAAGTTGTATTTCAGAAAACTTGTATTAGTTCCAAATATCACTTCTCACGTGTTGGTGAATGTGTTCTTCAAGCACTGAAGCGCGTGATTCTTGGCTTTCTATGACATAGTAAAGCTGACAAAAAGAAAATTATCAAGAGCCAAGACATCCTAACATCAAATGAATTTATTTGGGCCTGAGTTGCCTGATCTGCAATAAAAGAACTCGGCCTTTCTGTTTTCTAAGCATTCAAGCGCCCCACGATTCCTGTGATTTGTTCGGCAAAGATGATGATAAAAAAAATTCAAGTCTACTACTTCGACAAAAATTGGTCGCACACCTACATTTCAAGAATGCTGCATTATTCTTGTCGTAGACATTTCAAGCAAATGTTACTATCTCAAACTTGTATCCTTTACTAATAGTAATACCTTTACTGATAGGAGCCTTTCTTTGGGCATGAGAAACCTTCTACCTTCGTAATCATCCTATGATCGTCTCAACCTGCTTTACAAGGAGCCTCTGCTGTAGGATCCATGGTATAGTTAATACAATAGTGTTGCTCAGTTGCCACTGCGCCTCCAAAACTGTGCTTTTTCTACATCAGACATGATTGTTGGAGGCACATCAAGTAGCATAAGCTGGAAAATCATGTAGCTCATCCTGATCGGGGATGATGGAAATCTGCGCTTCTTTTGGAAGCGAGTCATCCTCCCCACTGGATTCTGCTTTAGCAGACAACTCATTGCAGTGGATGGAGAGGGTTCGTTTTTCTTGCTGGAACAACCTGCAAGCAAAACAAAGGTAGTGAGCTTAGGTACTGCAAAGATAGAAATTACTACTAGGAGAGTGCTAGCACTTACGGGTTTTTGCAAAGCATCGGACTTTGAATTGTTACAACATATTTGCAGGAAGAGATTTCCTTGATTGAACTAATCAGTACAGTAGGCTCCGAGCAGACAAATCTAACCTGTAGAACAAAGGCGGGGTGTGCACAGTCAAATGCACTGACATGGTGATTATGTGCTTTACTTCGTAGATTTATGTTGTTTCTTTCTCACCTCTGTCTCCCGGGGAATATCTGTAAGATCACATACAGTCCCATTTGTATACAAGTGAACATGATACCTGAAACAAAGCAGGAACATAATATATTCATTCAAGACTGAGGAACATATATTATGTTGTTTCTCTTCCCACATTCAGGAGAGTTCAGTACACCACCTCTTAGGTATATCTTTCACGTGATGGTCATCGTCAGCTAACTCAGAGGTGCTATTTTCGTGGTATGCAGCAGTTGCGTCATCATCGAATTCTCCTAGAACAAATTCTTGGATAACCTTCAACCAAAGAAACACAGTTTACACAGCAATGCTGTAGCTCTAGCAACTTTTGATCGCATATGTGGTCATGTCAATAAAACTGAAGGTACGGTTACTATTATTCAAAGTAAAGGCAAAGTATATTCTTTTCTCCACATTGTAACTAAGTACAGAACTTGCTTCTCCATTTGAAGCTAGCAATTCTTGCACTGGAACATCCCGAGATTTGTTTGAGGTGATGGATAGACAGAAATCACAGAATAACAAAAATGTTAACTCTTACCTTATCGTCATCTACATGGACCTGTCTGATTTTCCCATGATAACAGAACTCATATGACCACCAACCTTCATGCTGTGCCAAGATAAATAATAATCAGTTTTTTTTAGGCATTGCTTACCAGGCTCACATGTAACATGACTAAAAATACACTGTGCATGTCCATGCATAAAGAAAGAATTGTATGCTCACCCTGTAGAAACACTGATCCTTGAGAACCTCAAGTAACTCATCTGGCTCCTTGGGCTTAATTCTCCTTTCACTTTCTATTATAACATTAGTTGCATTTTGTGGGAGCATTGACTTCATGGTTTTAGTTTCTTCAACTGGTAGAAAGCACTTATAACGTTTCCCCTCATGATTAGCCATTGGTACCGATTCCAGACCATTCTCCTGTTGAATACACCACAATCATCTCTAGTTAGGATAAAAGGGATTATGTTTGAAATATGACAAGCAGAAATCTCCAGAGCAAAATTGTAAAATGGAAATTCAAATGCATTTTTTTCCTGAAAGCGTGAAATCTATATCTATATCTCTTATAAAGCTAAACCCCACTACAAGTTTTGTCTCAACATGCAAGACATCCACATCATTTCCCACTACCTATCCACATCACCTCCCGCTAATAGCCATGTCATCCCACTAATTTTCAATCTCTTAATGCAAGTTGTTCACACCATCTCCACTAAGCACAATTTAATTTCAACATATAAGAAATATAGAGGCATCCATATATTACTATTTGTTTTGCCATTCCATCGTCTTATAATTCGATCCAATTCTGTTAGTTTTTTTATAGGATTCTTTCCTTGCCTTCTCTATAATTTTGGTAAGAATGGATATGAGAATATATAGGTTTAATTCATACATGCAAGAATTTTTTATTTCTAAGAAAGTTCCGCAGCAACGCGTGGGGTATCCTTCTAGTTGACACGATTTAGCATAAATAAACATGGTACGTTCGCATTGCCTGATTTATAGTCGATTGTCTTTCGCAGCCAATGACAACTGTGGTAAAGTCAAGAATAATTTATATTTATATATATAAGCATTCGCAAATTGCCGGTAAACTTTAAGTAGTTTCAATTACAGTTCACTAGAACTTAATACCCATACAACGAGTCGAGCAAACATAACCAGCAATGAAATTGAGTAAGAACAAAAGAAAGCTCTTGCTTTGTTACAAACAAGGATCGGAAGGACAAATCCGTTAGAAATCTTACTGGAAGGAATGGCGAATCAACAGGATGGAATTCGACGCGGTACCTTGGCTCACGTGAACTCCGCCCAAATGTCACACCTGACGATCAACACCCAGTTAAGCTCGCTTCCAGCGCATATCAGTGTTGAACAAAAAGGAAACCTAAGAGTGAGCAAGACTATCAAAGCAGTCCTCGATCCATATGCGCACTTAAAGGCAAAGACTTTTCAACCACACTACTACAGGCCGGCAGGCTGCTAGATCTGTGCAAGAATTTATACAGTATATGGGATACTAGCCACTAGGTTACCACCAACATGGACCTACAGCCTTTAGATTTTCGATTCGACAAGAGAAGCCATCAAGAGACATCGACAAAGCGGTGGATTCATTGGCTTTTGGGGCCGAAAATGCAGAGAGGGTGGTGGAATTCAATGGGGCCGGTGAGATCCAGCGCAGCCCCGCAGCGCTCACCTGAAGTGGTGAAGATCTGGTCAGTTTGCTACAGCGCTGGTGACCAGGATGAAGAACAGCACGGATACCCGGCTAGGCGAAGCCCATCAGAGACGGCAGGTGGGTCTTCGCACCTCGCTTCGAGACCCCTTCCGTGGCGACTTCACGTAGTGTCAGTGTATTCACGGTGAAGTTAAGCCCTGGAGTCCAAAGATCGGTGCGGGCATGCACAGAACCTAGAATGATCTGCAAAGTGCAAAGTTATTGTGTTTACAGGTTAGCATCAGCAGGCAATGTCAATATCAAGTCATTAATAACACCTCAAAAGAATACAATGCCATAGCTGATAGTTCAGTATACAAATGGAAGTTCAGACACATATATAGTGCAACAAAAGCAATGCGATAATCTAATCCTAGGAGAACAATGAAGGGGCAATCTAAAGCAGCATCTGTACCACAGCACCAGGTGTGATGTACTCATGTACACCAATGCTTAGTCCTAAATATAATGTATCCAAGAAGCTACATGGAAATGGACAGCAGACAGCAACAGCAAGCTGATAAAACCTTCTAATAACATGTGAGAAAGTGAAAGTCTCCACACATTGGAGTAAGTCCTGGATTTAGGATAGAGGCTAAATTCGGTCACACGCACTGGAAATTGTCTAAGAAGATTAAGACATGAAGACCCACATTGCAAAGCTTTAAACATAGAGTTGAAGATGAACAGTCAACTTGAACGTATGGTAGCTAGACCAGAAAAACTAATACGTAATAGCTCCCATCAGTCGATGTCACAGTAACATTGGCTTAGAGTATGCATCATTTGGAGGTACCAAGTTAGTATCAAATGCAGCCAGATTCCCAACCCGACCTATGAAGGTAATAATAAAGGAGCGTGTTAATCCGCGACGGGTCGCGCTCTAGGGGAGTACGCAACCCCGTCCTGTTCTTCTTCCTTGCCGTCTGCTCCAACCTCGTCTTCTTCCTATGCCCTGCCCACCCACCCCCGCCTTCCTCCCCCACCGCCTCGGCCAGCGGCACCCTCGCCGCCTAGCGCCCTGTCCACCACCACCCCACCACCCCGCCCTCCACTAAACTCAGTCGGAGGAGGAAGGCACGAGACCCTCGCCCCCGCCGCGAGCTCTTCCCAACCGGTTGTCTCCCACTCCAACCGCCGGCTCGGTGGCACCCCTGCCGCCTTGCTCGCCGCCCTCAACCCGCCACCACCACCGGGCCCCCTCCCCCTTCTAAGGCTGCCGGACATGGAGCCCCCTAAAACCCGAAACCCTAACTCCAGCGAGCTCGTCTCCGGCGACGGTGGCAGCGCTCATGGGCCGTGGGGGTGCGCGCTCCGCGTGACCCATCGCTTGATAGATTTTGTGAATAATAAAACAAAAAATATGCCCTTAAAACCATATCTAGTAGTTGCTTTCCTATGCAAAGAAGAAAAATCCTTGGTTCATTCAAGTCATGGATGAACATAGAAATACTGAGTAGTTTAGAACACATAACAACAGTCAATGTACATTTTTCCTATTGCTACACTTAGATTATGTGATGTGCATGTACATCATGAAACAGACACCTAGTACCTGATAGGCTAAAGGAGCTGAACAACATCCAAATCACGAATATGAACAATGCAAAACCTTTGTCCACATGAAAACATGGTAGACTAGAAAATGTCACAAAGATGTAGGTTATGCCTCTGCGCCATCTAGAGGCAACGGCAAATGCAGCCGGATCCCCAATGCATCCAGTTTATTAACATCAGTAACGACTGCAACCCCCAGGAACCAGAAGCAGAGACAGCAGCCGCATCCGGTACCCTCGCCAAGCTATCGACACGACGACCTAGCCCCCTCGCCTTACACGCCCTCGACACCCGCACCGAAACAGATCCGCCGCGCGAACTCTGCGCGCCGAGGGGGAGCCAGATCCGAACGGCCAAGAAAACCGAAAGGGTTGCGTTTTTCTTCAAAACGCGAGCAGCCGCGTAGCGTTGTAGGATCAGGCACCGGGAAAAGGAAGTAAGGATCCGGGGTACGGTGGAAGGGGAGGGGAACTCACCATGACGGAGATGGAGGCGGACCTGCGCCGCCGCCTATTCTCGAGCGTGTCGCCGGTGGGTGGTCTGTGGGCGTCTGGCGCTGGCTCTGACTGATCCCGCCCAGTTTACGTCTTCGATGTACAGTTTTACGTCTTCGGTGGTACCTTGCGTGTGTTGTAGGGATTCGGAGTCAAATATGAAAATTTAATTTTAAGTATTCAATATAATATAGATATTAAAATGTCCAAATTCATATACGAATTATCCAATGAAGGGTCGAGATGACGACTAGAGGGGGATGAATAGTCTTTTCTAAAACTTAATCGCGTCGGTTAACCGATACAAATGCGGAATTAAAACTATCGGTCTAGCCAAGACTATACCCCACTATATATGTTCACTAGCACCTTACAAAGATAACAATTATGCAACAAAGGACCACCACCAAGCCGTCTAGGAGGTGGCATTCCATCGCCCCGGCACCTTTGTTGCATAATTGTTATCTTTGTAAGGTGCTAGTGAACATATATAGTGGGGTATAGTCTTGGCTAGACCGATAGTTTTAATTCCGCATTTGTATCGGTTAACCGACGCGATTAAGTTTTAGAAAAGACTATTCATCCCCCTCTAGTCGTCATCTCGACCCTTCATTGGATAATTCGTATATGAATTTGGACATTTTAATATCTATATTATATTGAATACTTAAAATTAAATTTCCATATTTGACTCCGAATCCCTACAACACACGCAAGGTACCACCGAAGACGTAAAACTGTACATCGAAGACGTAAACTGGGCGGGAGCAGTCAGAGCCAGCGCCAGACGCCCACAGACCACCCACCGGCGACACGCTCGAGAATAGGCGGCGGCGCAGGTCCGCCTCCATCTCCGTCGTGGTGAGTTCCCCTCCCCTTCCACCGTACCCCGGATCCTTACTTCCTTTTCCCGGTGCCTGATCCTACAACGCTACGCGGCTGCTCGCGTTTTGAAGAAAAACGCAACCCTTTCTGTTTTCTTGGCCGTTCGGATCTGGCTCCCCCTCGGCGCGCAGAGTTCGCGCGGCGGATCTGTTTCGGTGCGGGTGTCGAGGGCGTGTAAGGCGAGGGGGCTAGGTCGTCGTGTCGATAGCTTGGCGAGGGTACCGGATGCGGCTGCTGTCTCTGCTTCTGGTTCCTGGGGGTTGCAGTCGTTACTGATGTTAATAAACTGGATGCATTGGGGATCCGGCTGCATTTGCCGTTGCCTCTAGATGGCGCAGAGGCATAACCTACATCTTTGTGACATTTTCTAGTCTACCATGTTTTCATGTGGACAAAGGTTTTGCATTGTTCATATTCGTGATTTGGATGTTGTTCAGCTCCTTTAGCCTATCAGGTACTAGGTGTCTGTTTCATGATGTACATGCACATCACATAATCTAAGTGCAGCAATAGGAAAAATGTACATTGACTGTTGTTATGTGTTCTAAACTACTCAATATTTCTATGTTCATCCATGACTTGAATGAACCAAGGATTTTTCTTCTTTGCATAGGAAAGCAACTACTAGACATGGTTTTAAGGGCATGTTTTTTGTTTTATTATTCACAAAATCTATCAAGCGATGGGTCACGCGGAGCGCGCACCCCCACGGCCCATGAGCGCTGCCACCGTCGCCGGAGACGAGCTCGCTGGAGTTAGGGTTTCGGGTTTTAGGGGGCTCCATGTCCGGCAGCCTTAGAAGGGGGAGGGGGCCCGGTGGTGGTGGCAGGTTGAGGGCGGCGAGCAAGGCGGCAGGGGTGCCACCGAGCCGGCGGTTGGAGTGGGAGACAACCGGTTGGGAAGAGCTCGCGGCGGGGGCGAGGGTCTCGTGCCTTCCTCCTCCGACTGAGTTTAGTGGAGCGCGGGGTGGTGGGGTGGTGGTGGACAGGGCGCTAGGCGGCGAGGGTGCCGCTGGCCGAGGCGGTGGGGGAGGAAGGCGGGGGTGGGTGGGCAGGGCCTAGGAAGAAGACGAGGTTGGAGCAGACGGCAAGGAAGAAGAACAGGACGGGGTTGCGTACTCCCCTAGAGCGCGACCCGTCGCGGATTAACACGCTCCTTTATTATTACCTTCATAGGTCGGGTTGGGAATCTGGCTGCATTTGATACTAACTTGGTACCTCCAAATGATGCATACTCTAAGCCAATGTTACTGTGACATCGACTGATGGGAGCTATTACGTATTAGTTTTTCTGGTCTAGCTACCATACGTTCAAGTTGACTGTTCATCTTCAACTCTATGTTTAAAGCTTTGCAATGTGGGTCTTCATGTCTTAATCTTCTTAGACAATTTCCAGTGCGTGTGACCGAATTTAGCCTCTATCCGAATTTAGCCTCTATCCTAAATCCAGGACTTACTCCAGTGCGTGTGACCGAATTTAGCCTCTATCCTAAATCGAGACATGAAGATCCACAATGCAAAGCTTTAAATATAGAGTTGAAGATGAACAGTCAGCTTGAACATATGCTAGCTAGACAGACGCCTAGACCCGAAAATCCAATACGTAACAGCTCCCATCAGTCAATGTCACAAGAACATAGGCTTAAGAGAACGCATCATTTGGAGGTAGTATAACTGCAGCCTGATTCCCAACCCAACCTATGAAGGTAATATAACATAAGCATGCCCTTAAAACAATGTCTACTGGTTAATTTCCTATGCAAAGCAGAGAACCCTACGTTGATTCAGGTTATGGATGAGCACAGAAATACTGAGAAGTGGAGTACACAAAACAATAGTCAACATACATTTTTCCTATTGTTGCATTTAGATTATGTGATGTGCTCATGTACATCATGAAACGAACACCTAGTACCTGAGAGGCTACACTCGTCAAAGGCTAATGCTAAGCAAGAAGATTGCACTCATAAGATAAACTTGTGATAGGTTAGATGCAGCCTGGTTCCAGGCTTAAAGAGCAGAACTGCATCCAAATGATGAATATGAACAAATGCAAACCCTTGTCACTATAAAAAATGGTAGACCAGAAATTGTCACAAAGATGTACGCTATGCCTCTGCGCCGTCTAGAGGCAACCGCAAACGCAGTCGGATCCCCAAATCCAGTTTATTAACATCAGTAACAACTGCAATCCCCGTGAAGTTGATTCCAAATACCCTATTTGCATACTAGCCCATCCACGCTGAATCCGGATCTTTGAGCAAACAACAGAAACTGAATAGAGGAAATTATTACACACCAAAAGAAATAGCTTTGCATATACTCTAGACAGTATTTTCCCTGCAACAAGCACCATTTCTTTTTCAACCCCAGCATCCCTCCCGCATCGCAGGTAAGCATACACCGGTGCATAAGAATAATACACCAGAACTGTTCGCCGCGGACTGGATCGGTATTACCATTCCCATCACTCCGTGGCAGACGACCCTCCCTTCATCCAACCCAGGAACCAAAAGCAGAGATGGCCACGGTATCCGCCGCCCCCGCAATCTATCGACACGACGACCTAGCGCCCTCGCCTTACACGCCATCGACACCCCCACACGGAACCGGATCCGCCGCGCGAACCCAGCGCGCCGGCGCCGACGGGTAGCCAGATCCGGTCGGCCAAGGAAACCGAAAGGGTTAGTTTTCTCTTCGAAACGCGAGCAGGCGCGTAGCGGTGCGGGATCAGGCGCCGGGAAAGTAAGTAAGGATCCTCGGTACGGTGGACGGGAGGGGAGGGGAGGGGAGCTCACCGCGCCGGGAATGGAGGGGACCTGCGCCGCCGCCGAGAGGAAGGACACCGAGGGTAATTCGATCCGTGTGGGGTGGCGTTTTTGCGGGGACGCCCTTTAAAGGCCGCCTATTCGCGAGCGAGTGGCCGGTGCTGGTCTGGGCGTCTGCCGCTGACTATGACCGGCTCCAGCAGAGTTTACGTATTGTAGGCCTAGTTTACGTCTTCGGTGGTCGTTTGGCCGTGTACCGTGTTGTATGCCTACGGCTACCGCTCTATCCTTGGTCCTAAAAAGAAATGTCCTATAGTAGTTTTAGTAAAGTTAAAGTATCATAATTTCACCAAATTTATAGAAAGTATTAATTAATATTTATGCACCAAATGAATATACTATGAAACTATGGTCCCGTTCGCTTCGCTGAAAAAACAAGCTAAGATATTGTTCCGACTGATTTGTTGTGAGAGAAAAAACACTGTTCCGGCTGAAAAAACAAGCCGAAAAAGACAAATTATATTACATGACAAAATGAGGGCTTGCTTGGATCAGTTAGAGCTATTTAGTAGATGGGGCTAAAGAGTAGCCCACGACTAGTTGGCTAACCACTATAATCGAAGACTTAGCTAATTCAACCTACAAATTAGCTCCATGTTTGGATTGACTGTCTTGTAACAACTAGCTAACAATTGGCCATACATATCCAAACGAGTATTGACCAGTGCTATGTTGATTGATTTTATTTAATTTAATTAAACTTATAGTAACTTAACTTTGAATATACTCATAAAGTACCTTTTTTTAGATGGAGAGAGAGTATAAGCATAATACGTACACATCTATTCACTGCTTCAATAGGTCCACTCCACCTACCAAGTGGACCAATCACAGGGGCTTGGTCTAACTGTCGTCGAATTCCAGAACTCATCCTTGCACGGGTAAACTCAGGGCAAAGATAGATACTCCCTCCATTTATAAGACATTCTGAATTTTCTATATACGTAACTTTTATTACGTGTCTAGATAAATATTAGTCAGAACATCTTATAATTTTAAATAAAATGAGTAATTGATTTCTTTGATGAGGAGTGAGAACATATGCTAAGGAGGGAACTCCTATAGCTATAGAACGTTTTGGAAGACAACTTTGAACTGAAGTCGAGTACCAAATGTGTTTGCATTGAATTTAGAGTTAAATGCATCATAGGCCCTTGAACTTATGTCGGGGTGCCACTTAGGTTCACAAACTCTCAAATCGTACTTTTTAACACCCTAATGTTGTTTAAGTATGCTATTTAGGTCCATAACTCATCGAAAGCAAGGTTTTGACCGATGTGGCGTGGACAGCGTGACGTTGACTGGGTCCAAGCGCACGTGAGTCGCGCGTAATGCATGCGCGCCGCCATTGATCCACCACCCGTGCGAAGCTACGGCGTGCATGCATGCGGCCAGCGGCTCATTAGCTGTCACTTGAATCCGTCGGCGCTGCCGTAATCTCTAGCCGCCACGTCGGGGATCGGATTCCATTCCTAGATCATCTTGTCAGATATGGCGGCCAGGGACATGGGTAGCATCCCGAGTGCCATTGGCTGCTGCGACGATGGTGTCGACACGGGGAGGAAGCTGTGGCCGTGGCCGCCGCCGGCCTAGTGGTTGAAGTACGCCGGCGGCCCGTGCACGTGCCCGACCAGCGTGCGGAGCTCGTCGATGGCCGCGGCGGACCCGGACCCGCCCATGGAGGCGGCGTTCACCAGGCTGAGCAGGGAGTACGTGGACGCGGCAAACGCGTAGTTGGCGTTCCTGGACAATGACTGCTCGTACGATGAGGATGACACTGCCGCGGCTCGAGCTGCAGCATCGTGAGCTCCACGCCGCGCACACTGTACTAGCAACTGCCTGCGTAGGTGCGTCCACGCCGCCCTGCCCGGACGCCGCCCCCACCGGCCATCGCCGAGGAGCCGTCTGGCGCCCCTGAACCCTCCTCGTGCGGGGACGCCCCTGCCGCAAAGGAGTCGCGTGGGAGAAGCGGTCGCCGCCTCTGTCGGAGCAGAGGGAGATGACATTGGGGGTGGACAGCGGCACGAGGCCGTAGACGACGCCGTCGTATCGGCGTCCGACAACCGCTCCTCCCCGGCGGCGCCACCTGCAGCATTGCGAGCTCCACGACGAGACCTACCGCGCCACCTGACGCGCGTGGCAGCGCTGCAGCCACAGCCGGCCTCTGGGGTGGCTGTGCCCTGCTCGTCCTGCGCGGCAGCAGAGCCCGTGCCCGCATCCTACCAGTGGTGGCGCTCGCGGCCGGCAGATCCTGCGCATGCCGGCAACCGGTGGTAGCCCGCATGCCCCTTCCTGACTTCTTCTGTTCTTCTCCCCTCGCTCACCGTTCGGGCTCAGGCTGCAGCCGCGACGCATACTGCCGCCGGCCACGTGCGAGCTCACGAGCGAGGGCCTCGCCCGACTGGCCGCCGCCGCGCAGGCCACCACTGCCGGCGAGCACGTGGGAGGCGCGAGCGTTGACCCGTAGATCCACCCGATGCGCTGCCCCCACTCCGTCTTGTCCTCGTAGAAGCACGAGATGACGCTGATGGCCTCCGCGACGGCCTTCGCGACGGTGGCCGTGTCAAGCGGCTCACGGGGCACGGCCACGACGCAGGCGGGATTCCATGAACGTTGCCAAGCTACCGAACCACCGCGGGAGAAGCGCGGACGACTCAATGTCATCGAGCTGCTGGATGGTGTCGTCCTCGATCAGCCCGTTGTGTCGATCAGCCCGTCTGACTCCGCCGGCTCCGCGCCCAGCACAGGCTCTGAAGTCGAAGGCGCAAGCATACCCTGCTCCATGGCCGGTCGCCGGCGCGAGCTCCTCTCCGGTGACTTCCTCCGGCGGCGCTTCGTCCCCTCTTCCATGGCCGGCGGCTGCGTAGGGAGTACGTGGACGCGGTGAACGCGTAGTTGGCGTTCCTGGACGACAACTGCTCGTACGACGACGACGACACTGCCGCGGTTCCCATTCCAGCCTGCTGATGCTGATTGCCGATCGCCGCGGCGGCAGAGCTCGCCGTGGACAGCTGGTGGGAAACGTTGCAGTACGGCTTCGTGGGGAGCTGCTGCTGTCGTGGCGCCGCCGCCGCCGTGCTATCGCTGTGTGCCGCCGCGGCGTCATTGTTCCTGCAGATGGCCGTCGCGTGCGGCGACGTGCACTCGCCGTGGAGAAGGTGCATCATCTTGGACAGGGTCATGGGAGGCGTGGGCGTCGACGACGACGACGACGCCTGCTTGTTATCTTACTGCTGTGTCGCCGTGCCGCCGCGGGAGGGCGTCGAGCGCGCCGAGGCGGGATGATGCCCGTGGCCGTCATCGATCCCTGTGTGCTTGTACACGCGGCAGAGGGATATTTCTTGATGCAGTAGCTAGCTAGGAACCAGCTAGATAGCTAGCCAGGCCAGGCTCGAATCGGAAAGCCAGAAAGGAGATGCTACGAGACGATGGCTTGGACCCAGTCAACGCCACGCTATCCATACCACGTCGGCCAAAATTTTGCTTCCGATGAGTTATGGACCTAAGTGGCATACTTAAACAACATTAGGGTGCCAGAAGTACGATTTGAAAGTTTGTGGATCTAAGTGATACCCCGACACATTTTCAAGGGCCTACGATGCATTTAACTCTTGAATTTATATGAGCCTTATGGACCAAAAGGCCATTGCTCCACAAGGCTCATCAGCTCATGCTAGGCGGCAAGGCTATCCACCCAATGCCATGCAGGGGGTGTCTTTTCTTTTGCTGGACTAGTGTGACTTGTGCCGGTGCGGTTGTGACTAGAGCGCAAGAGGTCCCGGCGTCAGTGTATTCACGGTGAAGTTGAGCCCCGGAGTCCGAAGATCGGTGCAGGTGTGCGCAGAATGATAATTTTTTTTTCTAGAACCGAGAAACTAAATAAATGGTCAAAGTTGTATTTCAGAAAACTTGTATTATTTCCAAATATCACTTCTCACGTGTTGGTGAATGTGTTCTTCAAGCACTGAAGTGCGTGATTCTTGGCTTTCTATGACATAGTAAAGCTGACAAAAAGAAAATTATCAAGAGCCAAGACATCCTAACAACAAATGAATTTATTTGGGCCTGAGTTGCCTGATCTGCAATAAAAAGAACTCGGCCTTTCTGTTTTCTAAGCATTCAAGCGCCCCACGATTCCTGTGATTTGTTCGGCAAAGATGATAAAAAAAATTCTACTACTTCGACAAAAATTGGTCGCACACCTACATTTCAAGAATGCTGCATTATTCTTGTCGTAGACATTTCAAGCAAATGTTACTATCTCAAACTTGTTTCCTTTACTAATAGTAATACCTTTACTGATAGGAGCCTTTCTTTGGGCATGAGAAACCTTCTACCTTCGTAATCATCCTATGATCGTCTCAACCTGCTTTACAAGGAGCCTCTGCTGTAGGATCCATGGTATAGTTAATACAATAGTGTTGCTCAGTTGCCACTGCGCCTCCAAAACTGTGCTTTTTCTACATCAGACATGATTGTTGGAGGCACATCAAGTAGCATAAGCTGGAAAATCATGTAGCTCATCCTGATCGGGGATGATGGAAATCTGCGCTTCTTTTGGAAGCGAGTCATCCTCCCCACTGGATTCTGCTTTAGCAGACAACTCATTGCAGTGGATGGAGAGGGTTCGTTTTTCTTGCTGGAACAACCTGCAAGCAAAACAAAGGTAGTGAGCTTAGGTACTGCAAAGATAGAAATTACTACTAGGAGAGTGCTAGCACTTACGGGTTTTTGCAAAGCATCGGACTTTGAATTGTTACAACATATTTGCAGGAAGAGATTTCCTTGATTGAACTAATCAGTACAGTAGGCTCCGAGCAGACAAATCTAACCTGTAGAACAAAGGCGGGGTGTGCACAGTCAAATGCACTGACATGGTGATTATGTGCTTTACTTCGTAGATTTATGTTGTTTCTTTCTCACCTCTGTCTCCCGGGGAATATCTGTGAGATCACATACAGTCCCATTTGTATACAAGTGAACATGATACCTGAAACAAAGCAGGAACATAATATATTCATTCAAGACTGAGGAACATATATTATGTTGTTTCTCTTCCCACATTCAGGAGAGTTCAGTACACCACCTCTTAGATATATCTTTCACGTGATGGTCATCGTCAGCTAACTCAGAGGTGCTATTTTCGTGGTATGCAGCAGTTGCGTCATCATCGAATTCTCCTAGAACAAATTCTTGGATAACCTTCAACCAAAGAAACACAGTTTACACAGCAATGCTGTAGCTCTAGCAACTTTTGATCGCATATGTGGTCATGTCAATAAAACTGAAGGTACGGTTACTATTATTCAAAGTAAAGGCAAAGTATATTCTTTTCTCCACATTGTAACTAAGTACAGAACTTGCTTCTCCATTTGAAGCTAGCAATTCTTGCACTGGAACATCCCGAGATTTGTTTGAGGTGATGGATAGACAGAAATCACAGAATAACAAAAATGTTAACTCTTACCTTATCGTCATCTACATGGACCTGTCTGATTTTCCCATGATAACAGAACTCATATGACCACCAACCTTCATGCTGTGCCAAGATAAATAATAATCAGTTTTTTTTAGGCATTGCTTACCAGGCTCACATGTAACATGACTAAAAATACACTGTGCATGTCCATGCATAAAGAAAGAATTGTATGCTCACCCTGTAGAAACACTGATCCTTGAGAACCTCAAGTAACTCATCTGGCTCCTTGGGCTTAATTCTCCTTTCACTTTCTATTATAACATTAGTTGCATTTTGTGGGAGCATTGACTTCATGGTTTTAGTTTCTTCAACTGGTAGAAAGCACTTATAACGTTTCCCCTCATGATTAGCCATTGGTACCGATTCCAGACCATTCTCCTGTTGAATACACCACAATCATCTCTAGTTAGGATAAAAGGGATTATGTTTGAAATATGACAAGCAGAAATCTCCAGAGCAAAATTGTAAAATGGAAATTCAAATGCATTTTTTTCCTGAAAGCGTGAAATCTATATCTATATCTCTTATAAAGCTAAACCCCACTACAAGTTTTGTCTCAACATGCAAGACATCCACATCATTTCCCACTACCTATCCACATCACCTCCCGCTAATAGCCATGTCATCCCACTAATTTTCAATCTCTTAATGCAAGTTGTTCACACCATCTCCACTAAGCACAATTTAATTTCAACATATAAGAAATATAGAGGCATCCATATATTACTATTTGTTTTGCCATTCCATCGTCTTATAATTCGATCCAATTCTGTTAGTTTTTTTATAGGATTCTTTCCTTGCCTTCTCTATAATTTTGGTAAGAATGGATATGAGAATATATAGGTTTAATTCATACATGCAAGAATTTTTTATTTCTAAGAAAGTTCCGCAGCAACGCGCGGGGTATCCTTCTAGTTGACACGATTTAGCATAAATAAACATGGTACGTTCGCATTGCCTGATTTATAGTCGATTGTCTTTCGCAGCCAATGACAACTGTGGTAAAGTCAAGAATAATTTATATTTATATATATAAGCATTCGCAAATTGCCGGTAAACTTTAAGTAGTTTCAATTACAGTTCACTAGAACTTAATACCCATACAACCAGTCGAGCAAACATAACCAGCAATGAAATTGAGTAAGAACAAAAGAAAGCTCTTGCTTTGTTACAAACAAGGATCGGAAGGACAAATCCGTTAGAAATCTTACTGGAAGGAATGGAGAATCAACAGGATGGAATTCGACGCGGTACCTTGGCTCACGTGAACTCCGCCCAAATGTCACACCTGACGATCAACACCCAGTTAAGCTCGCTTCCAGCGCATATCAGTGTTGAACAAAAAGGAAACCTAAGAGTGAGAAAGACTATCAAAGCAGTCCTCGATCCATATGCGCACTTAAAGGCAAAGACTTTTCAACCACACTACTACAGGCCGGCAGGCTGCTAGATCTGTGCAAGAATTTATACAGTATATGGATACTAGCCACTAGGTTACCACCAACATGGACCTACAGCCTTTAGATTTTCGATTCGACAAGAGAAGCCATCAAGAGACATCGACAAAGCGGTGGATTCATTGGCTTTTGGGGCCGAAAATGCAGAGAGGGTGGTGGAATTCAATGGGGCCGGTGAGATCCAGCGCAGCCCCGCAGCGCTCACCTGAAGTGGTGAAGATCTGGTCGTTTGCTACAGCGCCGGTGACCAGGATGAAGAACAGCACGGATACCCGGCTAGCGAAGCCCATCAGAGACGGCAGGTGGGTCTTCGCACCTCGCTTCGAGACCCCTTCCGTGGCGACTTCACGTAGTGTCAGTGTATTCACGGTGAAGTTAAGCCCTGGAGTCCAAAGATCGGTGCGGGCATGCACAGAACCTAGAATGATCTGCAAAGTGCAAAGTTATTGTGTTTACAGGTTAGCATCAGCAGGCAATTTCAATATTAAGTCATTAATAACACCTCAAAAGAATACAATGCCATAGCTGATAGTTCAGTATACAAATGGAAGTTCAGACACATAAATAGTGCAACAAAAGCAATGCGATAATCTAATCCTAAGAGAACAATGAAGGGGCAATCTAAAGCAGCATCTGTACCACAGCACCAGGTGTGATGTACTCATGTACACCAATGCTTAGTCCTAAATATAATGTATCCAAGAAGCTACATGGAAATGGACAGCAGACAGCAACAGCAAGCTGATAAAACCTTCTAATAACATGTGAGAAAGTGAAAGTCTCCACACATTGGAGTAAGTCCTGGATTTAGGATAGAGGCTAAATTCGGTCACACGCACTGGAAATTGTCTAAGAAGATTAAGACATGAAGACCCACATTGCAAAGCTTTAAACATAGAGTTGAAGATGAACAGTCAACTTGAACGTATGGTAGCTAGACCAGAAAAACTAATACGTAATAGCTCCCATCAGTCGATGTCACAGTAACATTGGCTTAGAGTATGCATCATTTGGAGGTACCAAGTTAGTATCAAATGCAGCCAGATTCCCAACCCGACCTATGAAGGTAATAATAAAGGAGCATGTTAATCCGCGACGGGTCGCGCTCTAGGGGAGTACGCGACCCCGTCCTGTTCTTCTTTCTTGCCGTCTGCTCCAACCTCGTCATCTTCCTAGGCCCTGCCCACCCACCCCCGCCTTCCTCCCCCACCGCCTCGGCCAGCGGCACCCTCGCCGCCTAGCGCCCTGTCCACCACCACCCCACCACCCCGCCCTCCACTAAACTCAGTCGGAGGAGGAAGGCACGACACCCTCGCCCCCGCCGCGAGCTCTTCCCAACCGGTTGTCTCCCACTCCAACCGCCGGCTCGGTGGCACCCCTGCCGCCTTGCTCGCCGCCCTCAACCCGCCACCACCACCGGGCCCCCTCCCCCTTCTAAGGCTGCCGGACATGGAGCCCCCTAAAACCTGAAACCCTAACTCCAGCGAGCTCGTCTCCGGCGACGGTGGCGGCGCTCATGGGCCGTGGGGGTGCGCGCTCCGCGTGACCCATCGCTTGATAGATTTTGTGAATAATAAAACAAAAAACATGCCCTTAAAACCATGTCTAGTAGTTGCTTTCCTATGCAAAGAAGAAAATCCTTGGTTCATTCAAGTCATGGATGAACATAGAAATACTGAGTAGTTTAGAACACATAACAACAGTCAATGTACATTTTTCCTATTGCTGCACTTAGATTATGTGATGTGCATGTACATCATGAAACGGACACCTAGTACCTGATAGGCTAAAGGAGCTGAACAACATCCAAATCACGAATATGAACAATGCAAAACCTTTGTCCACATGAAAACATGGTAGACTAGAAAATGTCACAAAGATGTAGGTTATGCCTCTACGCCATCTAGAGGCAACGGCAAATGCAGCCGGATCCCCAATGCATCCAGTTTATTAACATCAGTAACGACTGCAACCCCCAGGAACCAGAAGCAGAGACAGCAGCCGCATCCGGTACCCTCGCCAAGCTATCGACACGACGACCTAGCCCCCTCGCCTTACACGCCCTCGACACCCGCACCGAAACAGATCCGCCGCGCGAACTCTGCGCGCCGGGCGCCGAGGGGGAGCCAGATCCGAACGGCCAAGAAAACCGAAAGGGTTGCGTTTTTCTTCAAAACGCGAGCAGCCGCGTAGCGTTGTAGGACCAGGCACCGGGAAAAGGAAGTAAGGATCCGGGGTACGGTGGAAGGGGAGGGGAACTCACCACGACGGAGATGGAGGCGGACCTGCGCCGCCGCCTATTCTCGAGCGTGTCGCCGGTGGGTGGTCTGTGGGCGTCTGGCGCTGGCTCTGACTGCTCTCGCCCAGTTTACGTCTTCGATGTACAGTTTTACGTCTTCGGTGGTACCTTGCGTGTGTTGTAGGGATTCGGAGTCAAATATGGAAATTTAATTTTAAGTATTCAATATAATATAGATATTAAAATGTCCAAATTCGTATACGAATTATCCAAGCAGGATCTTAACTCTTTAAGGATGGACGGATATCAAAAAATATTCATCGCATTTTCATCTCTAGTTGTAGGAGTATTTTTTTTTAACCGGGGGAAGTTGCAGGAGTATATGTTTATGACTTCGCTCCCTTTGTCCTAAAAAGAAATACCTTATAATTTTAGTAAAATCAAACTATTATAAGTTTAACTTAATTTATAGATGTATTAGTATTTATACATCAAATAGGTATATTACATGGTAAAATAAATTTACTAATTTGATAATTTTTCTATAAATTTAGTCTACCTTACAACCATTTAACTTTACTAAATCTATAAGATATTCTTTCTAGAGGAAGAGAGTTACACCTTTGTGCGCGGCTTCGGCGTTGCGCAGGTAGACTCATGTCAACGATAGAAAATCGATTTCTTTGATGAGGAATGAAGACATATGCTGAGGAGGGAACTCCTATAGCTATCGAACGTTTTGAAGATAACCTATGGTTGGATTAGCTAACACTAGTTAATAGTTGAGGCTAAAAGTTAGCTCAGATTACCTGAGATTGACTAATCAGTTGGCTAATAACTACTCTCTCCGTTCTGAAATATAGTGCGGTATGACTTCTAAATTTTATACTAAAATATAGTGCATTCTATGTGGTTCCCATGTTTATATTTGCCAAAGTTTATTGAAAAGGAAATTGTATTTTAAGAAGAAAAAAACTGTTTAATTGGGACAATCACATGTGCCATTTGAGTATTCCCTTAAATTATCTTAAAATTTTTAGAGTGCATTATATTATAAGACAGGAGTAGTTGTAGAATCCAAGACATCTAAACAAGACCTTAAACCGAAGTCGAGTACCAATATGTTTGCATTGAATTTACGAGTCTTATGGATCAAAAGTCATTTGCTTCTCCACAGGGCTCACCAGCTCAAGGCTATTCATCCAATGTCATGCACCCCCCCCCCCCCCCCCCCCCCCCCCCCACACCCCCATGTTCAACTCAAACGAACTCCAATAAAAGGCACCCAAACCCATAGCGGAACACTGTGGTCTTTCTTTTGCTCGATTAGTGTAACATGGTGCGAGTGCGATCGTGTTTAGTTCCAGCGATTAATTTTACATATTATAAATTATGTTGTTAAACCAGATTAGCATCAAAGGGCATTTGGTCTAGTGGTATGATTCTCGCTTAGGGTGCGAGAGGTCCCGAGTTCAATTCTCGGAATGCCCCATGTTTTTCATAGTTTTTTAAGCTTTTTTTTTAATTTAATTTCCCCATTACCTGCAATAGGTATTTCATGGTTACCCTTCCAACATTGAGCTCTATGAACGGATGAAAACGAGAATTGCCCCCATACTATTTTTTTAATTTTTTTATTTCCCTTTCCAACCTTGAGCTCTATGAACGGATGAACAAACAACTTACAAAAACTTATTCTGCTCTTTATTATATAATATATGAAAAAAGGCACGTCCAGTATCTACAACAAACCATCCTTTTTCTCAAACAACTAAAAACAGAACACGCATTGTGGGATAACAATAACATCCGTACCTCTAATCACAGGTTCAGTAAAAGATCTTCAACATCTCTACCCACAATTCTACATGTAGATATCCATTTCTATACATTTGCAGGCAGACCCTTATAACCCTTATTGCATCCTTTAGAACTCAAGTGTACACATCATCATGGTGACTCATCATGCCTTATTTCCAGCCATAGATGCCAATGGCAACGACACAAACTCACACCATCATGTTTCCGGAGTCCTATCAAGCATTTCCTTGGACGGCCTTGTAGCATTTGAGGCTGCAGAGGGGGAGGTTCAGTTTGGAATGCCTGTACTTGTAATCGTTCGTGCAGGACGGCCCAGCGCATTTCTCCCGTAGAGGAGAGTAGCTGCTCGTTGCCACAAAGAGAGTAGTAGATGAGATGCCCTAAAGTCGTGGCTTTAGCACAATTTTGGGGGACAAGCATGCAAAGGATTAAGGATGTGAGGATGACCTGTGAGGCTTGGAGTCGAAGATGCTGGGGAGGCCTACTGCATGTGGAAATGAAATAACGGTTCCGGTGGGCCCCATGACCCAGCGGACCGAGTTTGCAGCGATGTTTTGTGCTCTGGTAGCTCGCTCCTGTATTAAGAAAATGATTTGCTCAGCAAGGTGGTACTGCTAGTATTATAGAACACCAATGGGCACAACAGAGCAAAACCAAATGATGCATCGAACCTTCTCTTCTCGCTCCTTTTGCTTCCTCTCTTCTTTCTTCTTGTCAGAGTCCATGCCCAATATTTTCCTTATAGCTTCTGACTGCAGAGATCAAACATAGTTGATGACTCCTGGAAACCGAAACATGTCAAATATTGATTGAAAAGGTGAGAAAAGATTTCTCTCCTACCTCACTTTCTTTAGTGGCTTTTTCCACTTGCATCCTGCGTCGCTGAGCAGCTTCTGCCTTCTTTGCAAGCATTTCCTCTTCAGAAAGCTTGTCCTTCTTGCCTGGTGCAACAGAAATATGTTTCAAATGCATTTAGCAGAAGAACCAAGTTTGATGTTCTAATCAAATTGAACTGCACAAAACGACGGCAAAGGATAGTATGTACTTCTCGAACGAGCTGGAGGTAGACCATCAGGGAACTCAACAGTACTGCTGCTGCTTCCATCCATCCATGATTGAAGGGCACGGCGACGTGTTGTGAGAGGTTCACTTCTGACATTGACAGGTGATTCAATCGCTGTTTTTTGTTCGGTGCCTTCGACGTCAGGCTCACTGTCTGAGGTTGGTTCTTCTTCAGTATTATCATCATCAGCTGATTCTCTAGATCTTTTCTTGCCAGTTCGGGAAGTAACAAAATCATTATCAGCCTCATACACCTTGCTCCTATTTTTCCCTTTCTTTGAGGCACTCTTCTTAGAGCTATTACCTTTGCTCTTAGGCTCACCAGTACCATCCCAATCTTCAGGAGTTCCAAGATTGCTTGTATCATAGTCCTCATCAAACTCATTGTCCACAGATTTCTTAGCAAGCCTCCTACTCTTCCGGACAGGATCTGAAGAAGGTTCTCTCTGAACTTTGCCTGCTTGCTCCTGCGCCATTGTTTCTTCAATTGACCTCTCTTTTCGGGCTTTCTTGTCTCGTGAAGAGGTTGACCTGTCAGAATCTTTTGCGCCTTCAGTCTACAAGCAGTTCACCCTTTCGAGTCAGTTGCCAATTGTGTATAGCATCTTGAAGTAAACAAAATGAGATACTTGCAAAGGACACATATTCTTGCTATAAGCCTAGAATATTGAGGCAAATATCTGCAAGTCTGTCTTTGTGTTATCAAAATCAGCTAGTTTTCCATTTCATTATCTAAAAATAAAGGTAGTTTTCCATTTGATTTCAAAAGGTGGCTAGTCTTCTCCCAGAACTAAATTATGTGGCGATTTGGTGCAAATGAAAGTACAATACAAGATGAAAACACAATTCAAAGCACTCACAAGATGGCCATGCTTTTGCTGGTGCCTCGAATCTACAGGCCGTGGAGGCTTCGTAGGCGGCGTATCAGGGTTCGGTTTCGGTAACACGTTACGAATCTTGAGCTTCACCTTCCCCAGCTTCTCACCGGCCGTCGACGAACCGCGGTTCCCCTCAGGGGCATGCGCACCATGGCTGCTGTTACCCTCGCTCTTCCTGGAGCCACCGGCCGCGGCCTCGGACCGGAGCCGGATGCTGCCCTTGGTCGCGCGCTCCGGCGACGGAGCTTCGAGGATGAACTCACGCCCACGGTTGCCCCCGTCGGGGCCGGTGGCGTTCTCGTCCGAAGTCAACAGCAGCCTCCTCGGCCCGCTCCTGGACGACGCCGACGGTGACGGAGGGGAGGCGTTGCCCCGCCGCTCCGCGGCAGGGCCGCCCTCCGGCCTCGGCCGCCTCGCTGCGCTGCTCCGCCGCCTCTTCATGTGTGCCGCGTCGAATCCGGAGCCCTCGCCCGCGCCTTCCATCTGACCGGAATCTGGACGCGAGGGGAAAGGGGGAGGCACCATGAGCTCGTTGGCCACCAAATTCGTCAGAGGAAAATACTGCAGAGCGTGTATTCCCTCCGTACCAATAAAATGTTTTCGTTTTGACCGCGACGCGAGTTTTTTCACCCTCTCCGTCACATTAAATTTTTCACATAAATATAGATAAAAAAATAAATAATTACGCAGTTTGATTGTAAATTACGAAATTAATTTTTTAAGCCTAGTTAGATCATGATTGGACAATAATTGTCAAATACAAACGAAAGTGCTACAGTACCAAATACTGATTTCTAACCTCAATCTAAACAAGGCCGCGGTTGCATAATGACTACTTATTTTTACAAAGGTATTTATCAAAAAGTGATATATGTAATTTTTTATGGGAGTATTTTTCAAGACAAATCTATACATATGATTTTTATATTTTCAAACTCAACAACTTAAAAGTTATTCATGATTTATATTTTCAATGTTGGATCCAAAGTCTGGTTCAAAACGACTTTATTTTTTTTTGTATCGAGGGAGTAGAATGTAGATTAGGAACCCGGAATTAGAAAGAGGCGAACCTGAAACAAGTAGGGTCAGGGAAGGATCCGAGACGCTCCGACGAGGGCTACGTGATCTCTGCGGGATTTTTAAATTTTTGTCATCTTTACGGATGACACTTCTTCGTTTGCTAGCTTTGTGCATGCCTCTACATATTTGTCATCGCAAACAGTAACCCCTATGTTTTTGTCATTTTTGCTGAGGTGGCACGACAGATGGGCACACCGGTGTGGCAGGGAGCCTAGGAGCTCTAACTTGGCACGCGAAATGACCACGTTGCCCTTGCCTCATTCTTCTGTCTCCAGCCGGCCCAGCCTCGAGTCAAACCTAGTCCACTCCCCCTTCTTCCCCACTGGAGCAGCCGTATCCATTCTTCCCCCTCTCACCCATTCTCTTCCCCGAAGACAACGACGGCTGATCCTCGTCCCCCGTGCACCCCATGGCTCGGAGGACGGAGCCCTCTTCGTCAAGGAGCATGGCGTCGTGGGCTATCGAGGAGGAAGACGCCGAGAAGGAGACTAGGCATCCGCTGATCGTGTGTCCCACATGCAAGAGAGAGAGAGGGTAATCGAGCTGATAGTGAAGACAATGGAGAATGGCAACCAGGGGCGCGTGTTCTTCAAGTGTCCTAGAAATGTGCTCGGGGTAAGGGTTTTCCTTGATCCATTTTGAATTTTTCTTGGTTTTGGTTTTGGGTTTAGGTTTGGTTGAAGAACCCTAACTGTTGGGCATTTTGTAGATGGCCAGTAGATATAGGTTCTATGAATTCCAAAAAGCGTACTTAAAGAAGCCGGTGGAGTTGAAGTTTGTTGTCATTGATCTTGAAGCTGGCCTAGGTGCAGAAGAAGTAGAAGAAGCTTGGGGATTTGGTGAAGAAAAAGCACAGTCAAAGTGTGCTGGGAAGAACAACATGGAAGCCAAGATGGATGCCCTGATTTCTTTGCTTAAGATGTTAATTTTAGTGTTATTTGTTGTATGCATTATTGCCATAATGTTTGTGTTCAAGTGAATGGTTGTTCTCGGTAGTAGGAAAATGTATGCTGAACATGTTAATGCAATGAAAATGCTATCTTATTGTGTTGCCTATTGTATGTTGCATCAAATGGTTCTTTTGTCATGACAATAGCAAAAAATTCCATGACAGCCAACAAGATGATGAAATTGATAGAAATTTGCATATCAAGCTAATCCATTATCAGGTTCAACAGTTACCATACACAACTGGCCCATACATAACATGTCCATACTAGCAATGACAGCCATAAATTACAGGTCCATACTGACATATGAGAGCCATACATAACAGGTCCATACTGGCAATGACAGCCATACATAACAGGTCCATCACATACATAATATGTCCATGACAGCCATACATAATTGGTCATAGGAGTTCCTATCTCCAAAATACATACAAAAGAACAACCATTCAAATAGTGGTTATGCCTTAGTTGCTAGCCTTTGTTGGTGTTGCCTTCTTCACCTTATTAGCTAGCTGTTTCTTTCTTGGGATCATTTTTTTGGCTGGTTGCACTGCTGTAGCTTCATCTGTTGGTACTATCTCCGGTGGCACTGGTTCATCCAAGTCCAGCCTCCTGTAAGTGAATAACTAGTTAGTTGCTTGTGCATCTCATAGTACATTAGTGGCTGGTTGATGTAAATGGAAGCAATAAACCTTTTGCTACCTGGTGCTTGATCCACCTGCATTGCTGATCCTTGCACAGCTTGGCCTACAGCTCCTTCCTATGCTTGCTTAGCTGCTGCATCCCTTATTGTTGCTACTCTGGTCCTTGGTGTCCTTGGTGTTGTTGCAGGTTCCTTTGTTGCTATCTCTTTGTCGGCGTTTTTGGACCACCGACGAGTAAATTTGTATTTGTGCGTCTGGCTCGGATGGTGTGCTCAGAGAACACAAGGGTTTATACTAGTTCAGGCGAAACATCCCTAAGTCCAATTTGCTGCTGCTCATATTATCGATACTTGGTTTGCAGTAGGGGTTACAAACAGGCGAGAGAGGGAAAGGATCCTAAGTCTCTGGTGAAAGAAATGAACGGGTGCTGAGAGCTCGATCGCTGCTCAGCCGTGTGCTCGTGTCGTGCTCTTGTGTTTTTATCTCGTGGTTAAGTCTTATGCTGATCTCGATCCCCTTTTCATGGGGTGCCTTGCTTCCCCTTTTATAGGTCAAGGGAGAGCACGGGTTACAACAAAGAAAAAGGAGAAGAACCAGAGAGAGAAGAATGCTTCTAGGATCACTGGGTCCTTCCTCTTCATGTGGGTCACGCCGACCCTATAGACATTAACAGGGACGGATCCACATCATGGCCCTATTCATCACTGATGCCATGCATAGGCGTCGTCTGTCGGTCATGGCGTTCCATTCCATCCCGGTGGACGTCGTGGTGAACTGATGCACTTGTCAGCGTTCGTACGAGAGTTAGGCAAAATAGCACCAGGCACGCCGACGCTGTTCTTGACGTGAATCCTCAGGTATGGCTTATCATGGCCATAGGTTACATCAAGGCATGCTAGTCTCTTCCCTGATGTCAGAGTTTTGACCTAGGCCTATATGCTTGGACCTAGAGTGGTTGGCGGTGGTACGGATCCCCGTTGAATGAGACAGAAACCGCACCCTTGGGGTCGAGCGAGATGGAGCCCGCACCCAAGGGGTTGGGCGAGATAGAGTCTGTGACTTTAGGTGAGACCCCATGGCCTTAGGGTCAAGCAAGATAGAGCCCACACCCAAGGGGTCAGACGAGGCGAAAACCACGTCCTTGGGGTCAGGCGAGATGGAGCCTACACCCAAGGGGTCGGGCGAGGCAGAGTCCGTGGCTTTGGGTGAGACCACCGTAGCCTTGGGGTCAGGCGAGATGGAGCCCACACCCAAGGGGTCGGGCAAGGAGGAAATCGCATCCTTGGGGTCGGGCAAGACAGGCCCGCACCTAAGGGGTCAGGCGAGATGGAGCCCATGGCCTTGGGTGAGACCCCCATGGCCTTAGGGTCGGGCGAGACAGAGCCTGCACCCACGGGGTCGGGCGAGGTGGAAACCGCATCCTTGGGGTCGGGCGAGATGGAGCCCGCACCCAAGGGGTTAGGCGAGGTGGAGCCCATGACCTTGGGGTTGGACGAGACCTTTTAATATGTCTTGCTTCATCCGGGGAAGTCTACGTGGGTGCTAACCTCCTGGCTTTGGGTATCCCTAATATCGATACCCGGTACTCTTCCTCCTTAGTTGTTTCTTTGTCAGCAGTTTTCTTCTTCTTCCTTGTAGTCTTTGTTGTTGCTGCCTTAGTGGTGGGAGCTGATGTTTCCTCTCCCTCCTTTGCTTATTCATCCTCACTAGGTTTTTGCTTCTTCCTTCTAGACTTAGTTGTTGTCTTCTTGGTCCTCTTCCTATACATGGTGTGTTAGTAACTTAGATTAGTGTAACAATAACTAATGAAATTGCAAAAGAAACATACCTTTTTTTGGTGCCGGTTAGTGGACACCTCCAGTTGGTGGCTCTGTGGCCAAGCTCACCATAACTCTTACATGTCACTTGCCTTGTTGTTTTCCCTATCCTCTCCAAACAACTGAGAATCCTATTTTTCCTTTGTCTCCCAGGTCCTTTCTTTTTCTTGGCCACGGGTGGAAACACTTTGAAGCCCTTGACAACTGTAGGCCATTGTTGCTTGTTAGTTATGTTGGGTATCACACCTACATAAGATGCATGTAACTTCTTCACTGAGTAGTACCCATTAACATGCTTTTCTATGTTTGGCTGTCTTTCAGTGGTGATCATAGCAAGGGCATGTGGGCAAGGCTTGCCACTGACCTGCCACTCCCTACATGTACACTCCTGTAGATCTAGATAGACAACATGCCTTCTGATCTCCTCACCCTTGTACATCACAGTCACTTCAGCTTCTTGGGGGTTCCCTTTAGTCACCTAGAGATGATCTAGTCCCTTGCTGATAGCATTTAGCTAGTGAAATGACAGTAGGAAGGATGGCACCAGTCAAAGCTAGTGAGATCTTCCTTCTTTTCTCAATTAAGACCATTGTCTTTATCCTAATTGCATCTACAAGGGAGTCTAGTGGTAGGTCTTTGAGCTGTTTGATCCAAGCATTCTAGCACTCAGCAAGATTATTGTTTATGTAGTCACACTTAATGTTTGCTAAGAACTTGCTTCTAGCCCAGAGTAACCTATGATGCTCATTTAGCCAAGGTAAGATGTCTGCTGAACCTGCAACAACCTTGGCCATGAGCCTCTCATACTTCTCCTCTGTGTAAGCTCTAGCTGCTGGCCACATGTATTGACCCAACAATGAACCACTGCCCTGCCCTTGAGAAAACATTTTCTTCATGTTGTCCATCAAATGCCTAAAGCATTCCCTCTACTCTGCCCTTGGGAATACATGTTTAACTGCAGCCTCTAGACCCTTGCAGGCATCTGTGCACACAGCTAGTTTGTCTAATGGACCAAGTGCCTTGCCTAACTGCTCCATGAACCAAATCCAGTTCTCTTTGTCTTAGAATCAAAGAAACCAAATGCTATTGGGAACATCCAATTGTGCCCATCTATAGCATTGGCTATAGGCTTGTGTCCATTCCACTACCCATTGAGAGCAGTGGAATCTATACTAATGTATGTCATGCAACCCTCTAGGAAGCCATCTATACTACCCTTGAATGCACAGAAAAATCTACTGAAATGAACCTTCTTGCCTACTTTCACAGTGTATATCTCAACAACACTACCAGGGGACCTAAGCTCTATCTCTGCTTTGAATCTGAATAACCAATCAAATGAATCATCCCACTTACCAAAAAGCTTATCTGCAGCCCTCTACCTACCATACCATCAAGTCTGGTAATTTATGTTGATCTTGTATTTCTTCTCAAGTTCTTCTTTGAGCTCCTTTACCCCCATCTGAGGCTTGTCTTTAAGCAAAGACACTGCTCTCTCTGCAATCCATGCCTGGGATGCTATCCTGTTCAAAACTCTCCTTGAGGCACAAGTATGCACATTAGAGTTTATTTGTATTTGCAAACAAACAAACAAGCAAGCTAACATTAGACTATATTTATGAACTAAGTTTCATACAAACCATAGAACAGCAGGTTAACTAGATAAAAAATAGTGACATGTTCTAGAACAAAAAATAGTTAGTAATATATACCCTGACACTGTTATCTCTCTGATTTCTAGCTCTAATAATCCACTTGCATCCTTTTGATTTGCAAAATCCTCTAAACCTTTCAGGATTATATTTCTCAATGCCCAACTCAAACTCTTTGACTATAGCATGTTGCTTAACTACCAATCTAAATTCAGGCATTGATGGATACAGTGTGCCAATAGACATGTTAGGATTATCTTTGTAAGGAAAATAAAGGCCCATTTACTTTAGATTTTGGTGTTTGATGACTAACACAACCAATTTGGACTAATAAATTTGCAAGTGTTTGTTTTGTAATACATTAGGATGCAAAACATGACTTGGACGAAGGCGACGTGATGATCCGATGATCAACACCTCAAGAAAGACATGTGAAGATACATAAAAGACATACAAGGTCAAGCAAAGTCCAAACACGAAGATTAGAACCAAGCCGAGAGCAAGATCACAAAGAAATGAGCCCGGCAGAGGTGACCGAACGCGTCCCTAGAAGTGATCGGATGCTCCGATCAAGTGCTAGGCAACAGCAGGCGCCGACAGCTATGACCAGACGCTGAGCGAAGTAGTGACCGGACACATCGGTGATACTATTCATCATCACATCAGTGATTTCAGCGTGACCGGATGCAGCACACTGGATGATCGGACGCACGAAATGCAGCATCTAATTGTTTCCAGAGAGGTTCCAGAGCGGCACTAGCGCGACCGGACACGTCCGGTTGATGATGACCGAACTCTGAGCTGAGTCCGATCAACGCGCATGCTCCAATGGTTAGGATGACCAGACGCATCCGGTCAGGACGTGATCAGCGTCTGGTCAGTAGCAGAAAAGTCGGTCTCCGATGTGCCTTCCGGCAAGCCTCTCCCAGACCACTCCTGTTGTCTTCACTATTAAGCTTCTGGCTGAACCGCCATGGGCCTTGTTCCCTTCGGTACACAGTGGTGACCACACCACAAATACGGTTGGTGTGATCTCGCAAGAAAACAAGCCCCTCTGATATACAACAATGGTGCGCTCAAGCACCGAGTGGTAAGAGATATACAAATCTCACTAAACACTAGGCCTAAACCTAGAGCAAGCGTATAAGCGGTGGTCTAATCAACCTAAGCACTTCGCAAAGTACCTACGCTAATCACCTAATGAATCACTAAGCACTATGTAAGTAGAGATCACTAAAATAGTGTATCAACACCCTTGATATGTTTCCTCAGCTCCACATTTCTCAAATGGCCGGTTGGGGGTCTATTTATAAGCCCCCACTGAGAAAGTAGCCGTTGGGGATGAAACCCACTTTTCTGCTACTGACCGAACGCTGATCATGTCCTGACCAGACGTGTCCTGTTGTCCCGACCGTTGGAGCGTGCACATTGATCGGACTCAGCTCAGAGTCCTTTCATCATCAACCAGACATATGTGGTCGTGCTGGCGCCGCTCTAGAACCTCTCTAGAAATGATTGGACACTGCACTTCGTGCGTCCGGTCACGCTGAAATCACTACCGTGATGATAAATAGTGTCATTGGTGCATTCGGTCACTGCTTTGCTCAGCGTTCGGTCATAGCTGCCGACACCTGTTGTTGCCTGGCACTTGATCGCAGCGTCCGGTCACTTCTAGAGCCACGTCCGGTCACCTCTGTCGGGCTTGTTTCTTTGCGATCTTGCGTCCGGCTTGGTTCCAATCTTCGTGCTTAGACTTTGCTTGACCTTGTATGTCTTTTATGTATCTTCACATGTCTTTCTTGAGGTGTTGATCATCGGATCATCACATCATCTTTGTCCAAGTCATGTTTTGCATCCTATTGAACTATAAAACAAACACTTATAAATTCATTAGTCCAAATTGGTTGTGTTGGTCATCAAACACCAAAATCCAAAGTAAATGGGCCTAGGGTCCATTTTACTTACAATCTCCCCATTTTTGGTGATTGATTACAACATGACCAAAACAAGCAAATAATAAAAATATTGGAACTTAGAAAACTATTTACTTGCTAGAATGCAATGCAAAGGGGAAGGTTATATGATGCTAAAAGATACCACATGTAAACATCTTTGAAAACTTATCTTGCCCTTGTAAATGTCCCCATGTGGCATTATGGATTTAAGCCTCCCCCTAACTCCATAATCCACCATCCTCCCTTTCTCAGACTATTACCACTTGAAAACTATTACTATTACAACTTGTAAATTATTATGATCGGGCTTGCTTTTGTCCTACACGGTCTCTATCATAGAAAAACAAGGGCTCAGTTGCTTTATTGTCATCAATAGGGATAGCTGCTGCTTCCATTTCTTCTTCCACCTCTGGAGGAATCTCTGGCACTGAAATCTCTAGTGGACCATCAGCACCTACTATCTCCTCATCTATAGTTTTGAAGCCCATGGCTTCATAGATTTGTTCCTCATCCACTAAAATAGTAGCATCCCCATCTAAGTTTTTCTCAGGTAATATTGTAAAAGCTGACCAATCAATAACAACATCATTTGATTTTGTATGCTCTGGACTGCTACAAGCATCATTAGGGTTCCTGCACGGGATCACTGATGAAGGCACCGAGGTGGTACCAATGGCTAAGTCAGGCCCTGCTTATAAAGGCAGAGCGATAGTAGTCCTGACGTAGTCCACCAGGGTTCCTACACGGGATCACTACGAATGAAGCGACCAAATTTTTCACGCGTTCGAGGCGAGCGATGTTCGAGGCCATTACTGACTAGTATGTCTGTAGGGCAAGGGTCCGACAAGAGCATAGAAAAGAGTATGGGGAGACGTGGGTCACGACCGGCATGAACCACGGGTGAATGCGGAGCACGAAGCAATAGTGCAGAAATAACTCTAGGACAGAAACGCGTCAGTTGTGCACAATACGACACACGTGCCACCTATGGATGGCGTATCTACAAGTAATACAAGCGCTACAATGCACAAACAAGCTATGCATGAATGCACGTCCTATACGTTCTTTCACTGTTGCCAACATATAGGGCAACCGTTCTTAGATTTTTGGCACAGTGTTCTCTCCCTGTAGCTAGCCGATACTATCGGACTATGCTCGGGGTCAGTGTACCAATAGAAAAATTGATTAAGTCTACCTAAGTCAACAGTGTGCCATCTATCCTGGATACATAACCATAGTAATAGGGCTACTTATATAACTTCGCATAAAATGTCCTATTCTTTGGAAAGAATTTGTTGTTAAATTTTATTTTAGAAAAGGTTTTCGAAGCTTTGTTTCCTCATTTATGCTCTGATACCACCTATGGTAGAACCGCCTAATCTAATACCTCCCATGAGTACTTGTCTTCCATTAGATACTAAGTACTCAAGGGACAACACCAAATTACGCAGTTCCATCGGGCACACCCTAAGGGAGAACCCAAAAATCTATATTTTTCCATCAGGATCACAAATGAGAGAATAAAGCTTACATTATTTTTAACCATTTCTTACATCACTTTTAATACAACATCAGAGTATAATATTTATTGTTATAACAGCGGAATATAATTATATTATCAGAGTTATGAATAATTTAATTGAACAGCGGAATATAAACATGTGAACAGAGTTATAGCAAAATTAAACATCTATTTATGATATGATGAAATATTGATATATAAACTACGACAATAGATTATAAAACTTCCATTTAATAAGACATTTGGTGAGAGTTATAAATAAAAACTATGATCGCAGCGAAAAGGAATCCCCTCTGAGCCCCACCAGGAGGGATCCACACACAAGGGTCAGCTCTAGCATCCACCTGTCACCTATAATAGGAGGAAATAAAACCCTGAGTACTCAATTGTACTCAGCAAGACTTACCCGACAGGAGGAAAGAAAAGACTCCAAAGATATGCAGGGCTATCTGGCTTGTGGGTTTATTGCATCTGCAGGAAGCATTACTAAGTGTGTGTCCTTATATTCGATTTTTATTAGCAGCCGCATTAGTTCATTCACTAACCATTCTATGTAAGCTCCTATGCTACTTTCAAGCAGGTGGTAAGCAATCAGATTTCCTTTTACCATCTTTCATCTTTCAGTTCTTACTATGGTGCTAGATCATAGATAAGCCATACCGGATTACCCGACGATTCGTGAATCAATGCCCCCAGCTGGGTACCCCAAAAACATATGCCCCACTTGTACCTCAGGCACAAGCAGGACCAACCCACTACCCTCCTGTCATGGGGACCAGGTCCTCGTCTAAACTAGAACTCCAAGCCCCCGCCCCTGAGTCCCGGACTCAGTGCGGTGTAAGGACCTCCACCCAAAAACCACCCTGACAGTTGGTCCGGAAAGAGCCAAAACCCATGACATGAGAGTAACAAGTCTTCTCTATGCCCATACCCAAGTATGTTCTCGAGATAATAAGTCTGTGACCTTCCTAGAACCCAATGCAATGGCTGGTCCTTAACCGACACAGATAGGAAAAATAGTGTAACCAAGCTATACCCCGTTAGCTACAGGACATAACCTCTTACACCCACCAATACCCATACCATATCCCTGCCCTATCACCATTTTTCCTTTCCACTATTTATATTTTCCAAGTGATAATAATACAGTAATATATTTCCTATCTCTCGCGAGTGACAGGCAATCACTCGACTTTTATCGGAGTCCTATAGCATAGCAATCTAAACGACCCTGTCATACTAGTAAGACTCATAGGATAAAGATTTATATATGCAAGTGGGTTTTATTCAACTCCTTAAAACTTAATGCATAAGTATAATTTAAAGTGTAGAAAAGTAGGGGTTATGCACCAAAACTTGCCTGAGTAAGATTTAATCAGAAGTTAGCTTTCTATCATGGTGACACGGCCTCCAAAAGTACCATTTCTCCAGCAACTCCCGATGACTCCGCGATCCATCGACGTCCCTATTATGATATGCAATGCGATGCAATGCAAAGACGTAATTAATCAACTACAACCATGACTCGTAAAATATGATTTACGCCTTTCAAGTTAACGAGCTAGTTCTAACAACTAACGTACTAATCTACGTATCAATATCGTCAAGAAAGATGTTATTTCCCCCACAAGTATTTTAGTTATATAATTCCATGGAGTTACTTTATCCCGTTCTATCAATTTAATCTTTATTCGAAATAAGACATCATTATCTATCTAGCAAACTAATTATTCTGGATCTATAAAAAATATAGTGAGCAGCTAATAATATTAGTAATTTACTGTAAAATTTTCAGAGTCAACACTATCACCAATTTCTCACGGAATTCCTATAAGTTCACATTTTAACAATATTAAGCATGTTAAAATAATTAGAGCAACCCTACAAACATACCAAATTTATGCGAACAAAATACACTATTAGATAGATCATGATTTTAGAAGCCTAACAAAATTGATTTCACCATTTTTGAACACCTACAAAATTTTATATTGATTTTACAAATTTGCTTCAACATTAATTAGAAAATACCTCAAAAATAAAAAAGGGCTGGCAACAACTAAACTGGCACAGCAGCCCCACGGCCCACGCGGAAGCAGCTGCGCGCGCAGCAGCTGGCCCAGCATCCGCCCATAGCGGGAGCCCGCACGCGAGAGCAGGCCGGCAGCGTGACTCGGCCCACAGGCGCGCGTGCGGCCCAGGCGGTAGGCGGACCGTAGCCTAGCGTGATCCGGCCGACGGAAAGGTCCTAATAGCTAAAGGGGGGTGAATAACCTATTAAATATTTCTACAACAACACTTAGCAAACCGGTTAGATAATTATGAGGCGAAGCAAGTGTTGTGCTAGCCTACTAAAAATGCAAGTCACCTACCACAATTCTAGTTTCTATAGTTTCTAACCACACAATGACTATGTCACTATACTAAGTTAGTGTGCTCTTAAAAGCTAACTAAAGAGCCACACTAACTAAACTAACAAGCTCTCACAACTAGCTATACTAAAGAGCTTGATAACTAGTTTGTAGTAATATAAAGAGAGTGAGCAAGATGGTTATACCGCCGAGTCGAGAAGTGAACCAATCAATCACAAGAATGAATACCAATGAAGACCAATCACCTCGGAATCAAATGATGTCACAATGATGTTTATCGAGGTTCACTTGTTTGCTGGCAAAATAGTCCTCATTGTGGCGATTCACTCACTTAGAGGTTCACGCGCTAATTGGCATCACACGCTAAACCCTCAATAGGGTGCCGCACAACCAATATAAAATAAGGATCACACAAGCCATGTGCAATTCACTAGAGTATATTTTGGCTCTCCGCCGGAGAAAGGTCAAGAACCCCTCACAATCACCACGATCGAAGCCGAAGACAATCACCAACCTCCGCTCGACAATCCTCGCTGCTCCAAGCCATCTAGGTGGTGGCAACCACCAAGAGTAACAAGCGAATCCCACAGTGAAACACGAACACCAAGTGCCTCTATATGCAAACACTTAAGCAATGCACTTAGATTCTCTCTCAATCTCACAAAGATGATGAATCAATGATGGAGATGAGTAGGAGGGCTTTGGCTAAGCTCACAAGGTTGCTATGTTAATGCAAATGGCCAAGCGAGTGAGCTTGAGCTGGCCATAGGGCTTAAATAGAGGCCCCTATGAAATAGAGCCATTGTACCCCTTCACTGGGCATTGCTCGGGGTGACCGAACGCTCCGGTCATATTGATCGGATGCTGGACCCCAGCGTCTGGTTGCCCGATGCTTACCACATGTCATCGGCTTCAAACATTGATCGCTCAATCTCAACGGTCATCAGTACATTTAAGTAGTGACTAGACACGCTGCTCAAAGTGACCGGACGCACTAACACCAGCATCCGGTCATTTCCAGTAAGGTATTAGAAGCAAAAAATCACGACCGGATACATCCGGTCCTGCTCGACCGGACTCACCCAGCGTCCGGTCACTCAACATCATCATACGCCATACTGACCTGACTCAGGCCCTGAGCGTCCAGTCATTTTTTGTGCCAGCGTCCGGTCATGAGACCAAAACCGCGCGCTCACTGCTGCCACTGACCGGACGCGTCGGTCCTTCTGAGACCAACGTCCGATCACTTACAGTGACCACGTTCACCTGGGTTTATCCATCAAACACGTCCATTACACCCTATGAAACCCTGTCTTTTCTATATAGGGCGCCGGTGACATCATCAGACTGCCTGCACTCTATGGGCGGACACTCTGCCGGTGAAGTTTTTCACCCTTGCTCAAATGTGCCAACCACCAAGTGTATCACCTTGTGTACATGTGTGTTAGCATATTTTCACAAACATTTTCAAGGGTGTTAGCACTCCACTAGATCCTAAATGCATATGCAATGAGTTAAAGCTTCTAGTGACACTTTGATAACCGCATTTCGATACGAGTTTTACCCCTCTTAATAGTACGACTATCGATCCTAAATGTGATCACACTCACTAAGTGTCTCGATCACCAAAACAAAATGGCTCCTACCATTTATACCTTTACCTTGAGCCTTTTGTTTTTCTCTTTCTTCTTTTCAAGTCCAAGCACTTGATCATCACCATGGCATCATCATTATCATGTCATGATCTTCATTTGCTTCACCACTTGGAATATGCTACCTATCTCATGATCACTTGAGAAACTAGGTTAGCACTTAGGGTTTCATCAATTCACCAAAACCAAACTAGAGCTTTCAATCTCCCCCTTTTTGGTAATTGATGACAACCCTTTTACAAAGATATGAATTAAAATTTAATTGAATCCATGTTGCTTGCCCAAGCATATTTACTATGTGTAAAAGGATATGGACAAGTTTTATGAACCCTAAATGGTAGCAATTGCTCCCCCTACATATGTGCTAAGAGTTTGGATTGTAGCTTGCACATATTCTTAGATAGGAAATATTAGAGACAATGTCTACCAAATGATGCTAAGGTATAAAAGATGAACCTTTGAAGCATGATACCAATCAGAGTGCACCATTATACCATCCTTAGCACCATGGTTAGCTCGATACCACTTGGAAATGAAATCACTAGATAACCTATGCATGCTAGATTTTCATTTCATCATTCAAACCTACAACTAGCATACACCACACAAGCATGGATATTTGAAATTTAAAACTTGTGCCATGTAAGCAAATATATGAAATGCACATTCAAATGCACCATACAAGTTCATGAGCTTGCTCTTCCTACTTGTGTGCTCAAAATTTTAATTTATCCCCTTCCTTTGTCATATCTCTCCCCCTATGTCAAATTCTCCCCCTTGTCTTTTTATTATCTTAGTACACTAATATCTTTGTTTTTCTCCCCATGTACTAATATCACTAATATCTTTGTTTTTCTCCCCCTTTGTCATCAATGACCACAAATGTTCAAAATGTAGATAGGTTGAGATTATCAATGTCAATCAATGGGGTGAGGATCATATTTCCAAATTTGGTCCAATCTAGAATACTTGCCAAAGACATCTAACTCGGTTTGATCCAATGACAAGCTTCTTCACACCTCCAAATAAGGGTCATCTTGTACCATGTTGAGTTAAACACTTAGAGCTCATTTTCTAGATCAAACACTAGGTTTACAAGCCCACAAACATGTCATATGCTACCACTAGATCAAAATAAGTATAAAAGCAATAGTGGTACCATACAATCATCAAAATCATTTGATTTTCATGAATGAGCCTATTTAATGTGAGAGATGACTAGATGCACTAAACATGTCCTTAGCAAGGATGTATGCCATGCCAATCAACTTTTACCTTGGATTGCTCGAAGGAGAGGCATGTCATATGAGTGGGGGATGTATCAACACATATTTGAGAAATCTAATATGTTCAACTCATTCCTTAGCTTGCAAAACCTTTTCTCATCCAATGGCTTAGTGAAAATATCGGCAAGTTGATCTTCAGTGCCTACACTCTCAATGCAAATATCCTATTTTTATTGATGATCTCTTATAAAATAGTGGCGGACATCAATGTGCTTTGTTCTTGCATGTTGAACTAGATTATTGGTTAGCTTGATTGCACTCTCATTGTCACATAGCAATGGCATTTTCTTGAACTTGATTCCAAAGTCACTCAAAGTGGCATTCATCCAAAGTATTTGTGCACAATAACTACCGGCGGATATGTATTCCGCTTCGGCGGTTGATAATGCAACATTATTTTGCTTCTTTGATGACCATGAAACAAGTGATCTTCCCAATAATTGACATGTGCCCAAGGTGCTCTTCCTTTCAACCTTGCATCCTGCATAATCCAAGTCAGAGTAACCAACTAGCTCAAACTTTGCTCCTTTGGGATACCACAAACCAATATTTTGTGTATGCTTCAAGTACCTCAATATTCTCTTTGTAGCCTTCAAATGACTTTCTCTTGGTGAGTCTTGAAATCTTGCACACATGCATATACTAAACATGACATCCGGCCTTGATGTGGTCACATAGAGTAGGCTTCCAATCATAGACCGATACAATTTTTGATCCACCATATTTCTACTTGCATCACTATCCAAGTTGCCATTTGTTCCCATTGGTGTGCCAATAGATTTACTATCATTCATGCCAAAGTTCTTGATTATGTCCTTGATATACTTGCCTTGACTCACAAATGTACCGTTCTTCAATTGCTTGATTTGAAGACCAAGGAAGTAACTCAACTCTCCAATCATAGACATCTCAAACTCATTAGCCATCATCTTTCTAAACTCTTCACAAAAATCTTGATTGGTTGATCCAAATATGATGTCATCTACATAGATTTGCAACACAAATAAATATTTTCCAATCTTCTTGATGAAAAGAGTGGTGTCAACCTTGCCCATCATGAACCCTTTAGAGAGTAGGAAGTCCCTCAATCTCTCATACCATGCTCTAGGTGCTTGCTTCAAGCCATATAATGACTTCTTCAACTTGTACACATGATCGGGCTTCTTGTCATCTTCAAAACTGGGAGGTTGCTCAACATATACTTCTTCATTGATGTAACCATTGAGAAATGCACTCTTAACATCCATTTGATAGAGTTTGATGTTGTGAGCACAAGCATAAGCTAGTAAGATTCTAATTGCTTCCAATCTAGCAATCGGGGCATATGTTTCTCCAAAGTCAAGACCTTCAACTTGTGTATATCCTTGTGCTACCAATCTTGCTTTGTTCCTTACTACTATCCCATCTTGATCTTGCTTATTTCTAAAGACCCATTTGGTTCCAATCACATTGTGTCCCTTTGGTCTCTCTACTAATTCGCATACTTGATTTCTTGTGAAATTATTCAATTCTTTATGCATAGCATTCACCCTATTAATATTCTTCAATGCTTCATCTATCTTCTTTGGTTCAATGGATGACACAAATAAGAAATGCTCACAAAATGAAGCTAATCTTGATCTAGTTTGCACACCTCTTAAAATATCACCAATGATAGTGTCTAATGGATGATCCCTTGCAATATTAGTTGGTTGGAGGATTGGAACTTGATTGCTTGCACTTGCTTGATCATTGGGTTGAGATGATATACTAGCCACTTGATCTAGTTCATTATCATGAGAGCCACTTGTACTAGCTTGATTTGTGTCATCTTGCGCATTTGAGTTAGAGAGCACTTGCACTTGATCATCTTCAGCATCATTCATTTGCCTAGGCCTCAATTCACCAACATCCATGTTCTTCATGTCATTTGAAAGTTGAATGCCTCTAACATCTTCCAAGTTTTTATTTTCTTCTTGTGAACCCTTGGTTTCATCAAATTCAACATCATGAACTTCCTCAAGAGTACCACTATCCAAATTCTAAACTCTATATGCTTTGCTTGTAGTGGAGTAACCAAGTAGGAATCCTTCATCACATTTCTTGTCAAACTTGCCCAATCTAGTATCTTTCTTTAAGATATAGCATTTGCAACCAAAGACCCGAAAATATGCAATGTTGGGCTTTCTACCATTCAAGAGCTCATATGGTGTCTTCTCTTTTAATGGGTGACAATAGAGGCAGTTGGTATAATAGCAAGACGTGTTGATAGCTTCAGCCCAAAAAGATTGACTCACATTGTACTCACTAAGCATAGATCTTGCCATATCAATGTGTTGACACCGTTTTTTGTACGTGATGATGATCGGAGTGGACTAATCGGCGAGGGGAAGGTTACTGTGTACTTTG